>NW_027137833.1:788130-790267 GCF_000149305.1 Rhizopus delemar RA 99-880
GGATTTTATTTGAAGTGGCGTAATACAATGTCCTATATTCCTAATTCGGAGGACCATTGTTCGTAGTAACTTATATTATTACTTTATTACATGTGTAAATACCACAAACCGTGCAATTACGTAGCATCTTATCCTTATTGAAGATTATCCGAATTAACCTGTAGCTTGTCTATTGGATATATTTTACATGTAGCTTATTAATACTGTTTTCATATCGAGTTATGAATGATGGATACATCATGCAGGTTGCTTACGGGCTTTTTTGGAGGGTTTATCGCGGGAACATTCAGCAGCAAGATGTCCCACAGCACCACAGGTCCAACAGGTGTGTCTAATTCTACGCTTTGGACAATCGGCCACTATATGTCCTTCCTCATGACAATAACGGCAGTATACCGGCATCTGATTCCATACAGCATAAAAACCACATTCCCGCTGTTCGTCCCACGGGATTAAATGGGTTAAAGTTTCGAATTGCGTATCCTTAGAAGACACATTGAGGACGGCGTAACCTGTGCACATGTAAGTGCCAGTAGTGGGCTCTAACAGGATGCCTACATCCAGAATATCTCCATATTTTCTTAAACTCTTTTGCAGACCTTCCAATAAGGCCTTCTCGCCCAAAAAAGGTAAATTGGATAAACGAAGACGGACAACTTGCATATGATTATCCATCGCTCGACATGGTGTAACAATCGAGTTATCCGCAAACTTAACACCGTTGGTTAGACATTCATTGAAAGCTTCATCAGCAGGATCAAAATTAATCTCAGCAAATTTGAGGGATCTAACTTGCTGAGTGAGGACACCTACTCTAGAGAGGTATTGCTGAGCGATCAATCTCAAGAACTCAATCTTGGTTTCTTTGCGTCCAGTCATATCAAGAAATACACTTCCAGGCCCATGTCCCGGACGCCAAATACTGGATTTAAAGACAGTTGGCATGTCATTATCGATCGATGCTGGACCAGCGATATGTGCTGTTGAAAGAGAACTGGATGAATGTAGAAGGGATTTACGGTTTTTGGTCACTACCCGTGCCCAAGATCGTTGTGATGAATATGTTTTGGACCCTAATGTTGTTGAAGTATTGAAAGGAGGTGACTCTGCTAAGCCACTTTTCTGAGTGGGATTATTGTCGTCAGAAAGAACCATGTGAGGAACAACTATTATAAAAAATCTTATCTTTTATTTGTATTATTTTAACGTTCCGCTCAATAAACCAATAAGATGATTAAAGCATATATATTATTCTAGGAACAGTGAAGTGTTTTAAGTATTTAAAATAGACAAAGAAGAATTAACGAGACCGAACAATAGTTCTAAAGTCGAATTACTTTTATTAAAGAAAGATTCCAAGGCTATTTATATTAGTTTGAGCAAGACCTGAGATTAAATGACAAGAGATAGTTACGACCGATATGATTTGACATGTATAAGAAAAATTTTATAAACTGATGTAAATAATCAACTGTTGAGATGAAAGTGAAACTTGGCTGTTCAGGGCAGTTGGTAATTATCAGGATCTATTCTTATTCAAACTCATTTGTAAAGATTTAGCTTAGATTGATAAGACTGTTATCTTATTGACATGTCAAAACATGACAAACAGGTTAAGTTATATTCTTCCAGACATTTATCTCTGCGAGGCCGGGCAACAGTCACCAATACCTTGATTATGACCAAGATATGGTATGCATTAAGGTTATTACACCCAACACAAGCCTTTCTGAAAAAACTCAGGAGTATCATTTATGATTATGTTTGGCAAAACAAGCGACCTCTCGTATCATATTCACAATTGAGTCTACCTCTTTCTCTCGGCGGGATTGGTCTATTACAACCAACAGCACAGCATTTGGTACTGCAGATAAGACATCTTCACCATTTGTTTCGCCCGAACAATTCTCCACCACTTGTTCGACCTCATTTCAAATACCATATGAATCTCATCACCCCAAGTCCTATGCCTCCTGAAATGTCCTTTTTCGTTCCTGAATGGCACACTCATCCTCTCAATCATCCCACCTCCATCGTCAATGCGTGTTACCATGCCTTTGACCACTTTGGTATCAAATTCGATTTCTCTAGGTGCTCGGTAGCTACCTTACTACAACTACCTCTACATTACCTGCTG
>NW_027137833.1:796957-1063102 GCF_000149305.1 Rhizopus delemar RA 99-880
TGTTGTTACACCTTAATTGCTCAGGCCAGTTGAATTTCAATCAACTATAAAGAATTAAGAAATCCTTTTAGGATCAAGGAAAAACAAATGCAAAAGTATACAGGAGTGAGTGGGAACTTAGGTTTAGTTTTTGCTGATTCAATTGAGAAAAGGGAAAGTTCAGATGAATATAGTGTTAATTTGCAGAAATCATTTTTTTTTTTTTTTTTTTTTGCGGTTTGGCCTAATGCATTTAAAAGAATACTTGAAAAGAACACAATACGATAAAGTGAGTTCCATGAATGTTGATATCTCGTCTCAAAGGAGAAATATTCACTTTGGACCCAATAGAAAAAAGTTGACCGGTCTTACAACAATCATTGATATGGATGTCCCTAGCAGTGTTGGTTCAGTAAAAAAAAAAAAAAAAAAAAAAAAAAAAAAAAAAAAAAAAAAAAAAAAAAAAAAAACATGTGATAAAACTAAATCCATGGAAGCCATAGCTTCTACCAAGAAACGGACATCTAATGGGTTTTTGCGAAAACCTCTTTGGATTAGCTACTTCATTAATGATAGCTCAGAGGATAATGCTTCTATCAATTGTAATGATGATTGAACTGTAATTTAGTGAAAAATTAAACAATTCAAATACTGGTTTTTGCAAATTGGCACCTGCGACACTGCAAATAAGCAGTCATCCTTTCATTGCAAATCATATAATACGTCATAGATAGGATTGCCAAGAAAAAAAAAGACTATTTCTGACAAAGGATCCACAATTAACTTTATTACATAATCGTTTAATTATAGAATCTGAGTTTTCTTTATATGCTTTCCAAATTTTTGAAGATCTGCCAACAAAATCTGTGGTTCTTCTAAACCCGGAAAATGTCCACCCTTTACATAAATGAGTATCTTTTTTTTTTTTAGTAAAAATACAATTTTCTTACATATTCAATTTCACTGTATTGCTGTAAATTGGCAGAAGCTTCTAGCCAATCTTTAGGAAGCTACACAAATAAATTACATCAGAGACTATAATTTGTGTGTGTTAAAAGTACCTTTGATATTTCACTTGCAAAAGAAGATACAGCAAAAGGAATTTTAACATATGACATGACATTTGATGTTATCTCATTTTGGTTGAGACATTCATAATAGATACGAACAGAAGAGGAGATTGTATTAGTCATCCAATAAATAGAGACTTGTGTCAAAAATTCTTTTGAACTAATTGTTTCAGGAAGTGATTCAGTATTCTGTCTCTCGGCTGGATGAAAGGTCCATTCATGGTATTTTTCAAGTAACCAAGCTATTTGATTGTAAGTTTATAAATCAAAAAAGTATGACTATTTTACTAAGTACTCCTGCTGGACTGTCTGTTAATCCAAAAGATAAAGTATAAGGTCTTGTTCCTTGAATAGCTCGGTACCCACAGCCTTTGTCTCGTTCGGCATTTGCAAAAGTAGCACCTCCAAGTCGGGCCTTTCCTTTACCATAAACCCAATCGAATCCAACAACTAAGCTGACAAGGAATTTGGCTACCTTAAAGGGATGAAATATGATATTTCTCGGAGTAGGTATAGGTGGAAGAAGCATGGGCATCGTGGTATGAAACGCTTTACAATTGTTTGAATGATTCACAGCAATCGTCTTTCCAATGATTGCCCCCCAATCACCGCCGTGATACACTAATAAATTATGATTACAACAGAAAAAAAAAAAAAAGAACTCTAAATTATTAATAGCTTACTGTATTCATTATAGCCCAAGTTCATCATGAGAGCGTTAATCATGGAGGCTATTTTAACAATACCATATCCTTTTATCTTTGGTGCCTCTGAAAACCCAAAACCAGGTAAACTTGGAACAATAACATGAAATGCCTTAAAATGAAATTAAGCAAAATAACATAATAGCTTATTCTATTTCTTCTACCTGATTATTTCCTACGCCATCTCTGAGGGGACCAATAATTTTATGAAATTCATAAAAGGTAGATGGCCAACCGTGAAGAAGAACAATAGGAATCGCGTTTGGTTGTGAAGAGCGTTCGTGAATATAATGCATCAAGAGCCCATCAACGTTCATACGGAAATGTTTCCATTTACTAATATCTGCTTTGAATTCATCCCAGTTAAATGAGTTGGCCCACTCTTCAACTAATGGTTTCACAGCCCATGTAGGTGCACCATAATCCCAGCCATAATCCTTTTCAAGTTCATTTGGCCATACCGTGGACTTGAGTCTTTCTTGGAGCAAGTTTATTTGCCCTTGGCTCATTTTAGGGATCTCAAATTGTTCATATTCCCCTTCAGCAAGACTCATGCTAGTTTTTATATTAAAAAAAGAAAAGGAAAGAAAAAAGAAAAAGAAAAAAGAAAAAAAAAAAAAAAAACTTTCATATTGGCCGACTATTTATTATGCAACCTCTGCTTTGTACTAGGAAACAAAAATAGCAAAAAGCAGGAAACCTGAGGCTTACGGAATCCTTTGTCTAAACGATACATGTTTATTCACTTATATGCTTTTCTTACACTTTTTTTTTTTGCATGTTTAAGCACACAGGTCTGTATTTCCTTATTTAGATATAAGATGATTACGTGAAGCGTAGTAACTTTACTACCCAATTTGTGTAATTGAATAATAAATAGATGGCACTGTGCTTCTTCAAAATAAAATAAAAGAAACCAATTTAATATACTCAAATAAGAAATTCAAGACACTGTGGTTGAAGGATGCTTTTTTTTTATAGACTCGAGAAGCAGCAGTTCGCTTTTACGTGCTTTTATTTATTTTATTTCTTATCAATTTAAAGCAGAATGAATGAAATCTAACCCTATTCAATTTAAGCTACAACGCACAATGAGGAGACTGTTGAATCCAAATTTACTAGTACTTGACGTAAATGTCAAGAATTGTTCTTTACAAATTTGCGTATAGTTAGCAAGAGTTTGTATTACTCATTTATTCTTGTATCCTTCTAAGAAATCAATACAATAGACATAGAAAAACGCCAGTAGCTTATTCATCAGTTCTTAATTGGCTGATGGCTGTCTTATTTATGGAAAAGAGTGTCTTGCTGTGCAACGTCAAAAAAAAAATATAGAGCGTAATCTCTATCTTTTTTTTTGGCTTTTTCTTCTACTGTACAAGTTATCTACATTCAGATCCAATGGCTACAGTGGAAGAAATTGTGTTTTTAGGTACAGGCACTTCTAGCTCAGTGCCTACTATTGCTTGTCTTACTGATCCCAAAAAGAAGTGCTCTGTTTGTTTATCAGCAGTGACACCTGAAGGGTTCAAGAACAATAGAAAGAATACTTCAATGGTTGTTAGATTCCGTAAACACAAAGATCCTCCAGGAGCAAGATTAAGGTACATATGCTTGGTTTTATTTATGCGAATTACCGGTTTGTTTGACATATTTTTCCTTCTCTCTTGTTTAGAAATGTACTTATAGATTGTGGAAAGACATTTTACAGTAATAAAAAAGAAAAAAAGGACCAACTTAAAAAAAGCTCATTTGCAATGAAATATAGCAAGTGCAATTACCATTCTTCCTCAATATGGCATTCGTGAACTCGATGGCGTTATCTTAACTCACGGCCATGCTGATGCCTGCTACGGTCTGGATGATTTAAGAGGTTGGACGTTAAATAGTTCCATTCAACCCCATATCAACGTTTATTTATCGTCTGAGTGTATGGAAGTGGTTGCAAGAACGTTTCCTTTCTTGGTAGATACCTCACTAGCCACTGGTGGTGGTCAAGTCGCCGATTTTAAATATCATGTTATTGATACAGACAAGCCTTTTGAAATTGAAGGGCTTGAATTTATGCCCCTTCCAGGTAAATTGAGCAAGAAAGAGAGCAAAATGCTTTGAATTCTTACACTGTAAATCACAGCTTATCACGGTATTTATCAAACGACAAAAGAACCTTATTATTGTTATGGATTCAAATTTGATAATGTCAGCTATATCTCTGATACAAATCATATTCCGCCAGCAACAATGGAGTTAATTCAAGGGAAATCAAGAATATTTATTGTCGATTGCTTAAGACGTACTTGTTGCACTAATATTATTTTACAGTAATGACTAATATTATTTTCTCTTTTAAAATTAGTAGCCGATCCTCACTCATCTCATTTTTCACTTGATCAATCCATTGAAGCATCAAAGCAAGTCGGTGCATCAAAGTCCTATTATGTTGGATTTGCACACAGAGTAGACCATGATTACTTGGAAAAATATTTAAAGAAGCTGGGAGACAAAGAAGGTTTTAGAGCAGCTCCTGCTTATGATGGATTGAGAGTTGTGTTGAAGAACAAGAATGAAATAATAGAATCATCTTATTTACAGACTGAACCCATCGTAATAAAAGAATAGAATAGTGCAAGTAGAATTTTTATTGTTTTTGATATCACTCAAAAAAAAAAAAGGTTTCTTTAAACATCTTTTTCATCATCCACATATTGACTATAGTCGGTATACATCAAAAAATCAGAAATCAGTTCGCAGCATTGTTCTTGAAAAAAGGGTACAGTAGAGTTACAAAAGGCTGATATGCTATCCATTTAAACCAACCCACTTTGGTGTCTTTTTATAGTGAAATTTAACACAGTCCTTTTGTAATACTGCACTTGCCATTCGTTTTTCCAAATCTGTTTCAATCGGTATAGGCGATCCGTTGTTGTCACGGTAGATGAAGGGTAGTCTCAGTACATATGATCCTCCAGGTCCAAGGGACAATGGATCATTGATACCAAGATCGACAATAATTGGCTCCTCATTTCCAGGCACATTAATCTATACATCACGATGAGTACGCCTTTTTTTATGATGCACTCATTTTACCTTTATTTTAGGTTCCATTGTAATGGTGATGTCTTCATCTGGTGTAACAACATAAAATCGCATTAACTGAGCCGTCATTTCATTTGGACTGTTAACTGCACCGCTGCCGGTGTTGCTGTTCGGTACATAACAGCAAGGACAGAGTATAAATATCTGCAGATCTTGATGCACAAAATAATTTCCATGTTCCTTTGGATGTGAGGCATGCCCTAATTTACAGACTCTCCCTTCACCACAACTCAAGAATCGATGTCCCTGAGCACATTCATATTCTGCGCCTACATAGCCTCGAACCAAGCCTTGTAGTCTATCTCGCATTCTGTTATATCGTCTGCGTCTTCCTCCATTATTTTCATTTGCTTCAAACAGTTGTTTAGTGGGTGGAGGAGCAATGGTAGGTGTTGCTGTAGGTGGAGGATTTGTCCCCAATGCAGGGAATGCTTCTAAAGAAACTGCTGATATAACCTTGACAGGTTTTGCAACAACAGGAGCAGGTATCTTTCCTAACATGGGCCATTCTTCCTGAACGGAGGAACGTGCTGAATCTTTTACTTCTTTGGCAAGTTGTTCTTGTTGATGTAATTTTATGTCATTTACAGTTGTGATTGACCAGGGAATAAGATAATTGGTATTATTCAAGAATCCTTCTGTCTTATCTAAGCCTACGTTATTCTTATATACAGTGGATGGACCAAGAAAGAGTAATGCTGAGTCGTCTTCAGGAGCATCATCATAACTTAATTCTAGCTTTTGATTGTTTCCAAATGTAGAAGCTCTGATGTTCACAAAAGCTCTATCTTTACCTGAGCAGCAAGAAAATTTTTCATAAAATCTAATATTTGCATCCTAGAAATAGGCATGTAGTGAGCATATTGCGTTTTTTCTTTTTTCTATAAAAATTACAGATATAGCAAATGGATCATCTCGTAATTTTTGACTTCTTCCACAATTGCATGCGTGAAAAAATGTAAATCCACTGCTGTGTTTGCCTGTTTCAATCAGAATAGTTCGATCATCCCTTTTTTGTGATTGAGGTGGGATGGCTTCATGTCCAATCTAATAAATAAAATAAGCATTTACACTTCAAGTCCATTTTTTTTTTTTTTTTTTTTTTTTTTTTTTTTTTTTTTTTTTTACTTTTAAGCGACAAAATCTATCTGTTAGACTAAGATGCTCACAACTTTGTCGGTCCTGTTTCCAAACTAAATCGCATTCACGTTCAAGACGAGCTGCATATTCTTCCTTGCATGAACCTCGCGCTAATGATTTGTATTGTCGAAGTACATTATCACGCTAATGAACAAAAAGATTCAGTGATCGCTCAACTCACTATAATACACTTTTCTTACCTTCCAAATATGATACTTTTTTGGATAAAAAGATGGAGAATCTTGTAAATAGGCCTCATTACAGTTCTGCATAACACCATAACAGTAGTTTTTCGAAAACACTCTTTCAATTTCAATGTTATCTTTAATTTTCTTCCTTAATATGACTTCAATTTGTTGAATCATACCCTTTGTGCTTGAGTATTCAGCAATGATGATTTCTCTAAAATCCGTACCATTCTCTCGCATAGGCTGATTAAATAAGAAGTAGAGTAAAGGTATAGCAGCGGAAGCAAATTGAATTGGGGTTGGTAAGGGTGCATGCTTTGTGTCATTCATCTTTTTATGAAGAGGATGTCGACTAGTGGCTGTCTTTGCCCAAATTGTAACAAAATTACGTAGCAGGTTATCTCCATATTCATGATGCGAGCTATTAGGCTCATTGTTAGCTGATTGTTGCAAGTAGCTGGAAATTGAAATAGGCTGATCGAATACATACTCTTGTTCAGCATCAAATTCTTGAGGCACTGAAGGCACAATATGAATGATGGGTTGTGAAGTGGAGGGCAATAGAAACAATGATTTCACATCTACAGGAGCATGTGATGAATTTCCTGGTTCCTGTTTTAATGGTGCAAGATGCAGTGCTCGAAATATGCTCTTTAGCCTGATTTGTAAAGATTCCTGCATTCTTTTGATAGCTGTTGATGTAATCTCCGGAAAGGGTATCTAAAATAAATGAATATTAATACTCTTTTGTATGTATTTATGCTTCAAGTTTTACATTTGCAGCGACAAATACTAGCATAGGAACACCCTTGGCAGGGCCCCACCAACCTAAGAAATTTGGATTGACACGGTCAAATTCTTTTTTTTCAAAGAGTGCATTAGGTACAGGAATATCCCAATATTTCCAGCAGCAAGACTGGAATTGAGCCAAATGCGTATACATATTTAGCTTTGTCTGTGACAGAGTGACAAGTGTAGATAGAAAATCTGCTGGTAGTAAGGAAGGCGGTAATATAGGCTGTAGTTGATTAGTTTTGTATGTCTATAATATTTATAACATGCACTTACAATAACAAGGTGAGATATAATAAACATGAACAACAATCCTTTCATATTTATGTTTTGGTAATCCATTACTGTAAACTTTAGATACAATTTATGAGTAATTAGGTGCGTAATAAAGGATATATCATATCATTACCTTTTGTTGGTTTATAAATATGCTTGTATCTAAAGTAGAATCCAAGAACAAATAGAGTGTATTTATCTTTGTGTTAACATATAGCTGAAGTCCTCCTTCTACAAGCTATATATGTATGTATATAAGTAAGAGACTGAACATATCTAGTTGCGCATTTTACCTCAATAGTTCCTTCCTTTAGAGATTCTTTTCTGTGACTAAATACATTACTTCCAACAATTCGATTAGCCAAAATAACAGGACTGATTTGAGTTGATTTATCAGAGACACCAAGCAAAGAAATTATAGTAAGTCCAGAAGTGGGAATGGTCGAAAGACCTGTTCTTTCCAATATTTCATTAATGTCATCCATTCATAAATTAAAAAAACAAGAAAAAAAAGTTTATTTTTCCATCAAGCATTTAAGATCAGCTAATCTTTGGCGTAATCCTTCTCTTTCATTTTCGCTTTCAGCATGCTTGACTTTAATTTCAATAATCATATTTTCCATATAAGCCAACTGGTCCTCTAAAGCTGAATTGCGCTCAACTAAAGCTGCATTTTTGGTATACAAGATTTCCATCTCTTCCTTTACTCTCGCCTCTACTTTAGCAGGTAAAGTCTCCAGTGTCTTTTTTAAATCATTTGTTTGTTGACGAAGTATTTCGTTTTCATCATGAGTTCGAGCAATATCCATTTTAACTGTGATTAGTTCAGTAGCAAGTGTAGCATGATCTTTGTTAAGCTCTGTAAAGTCATGATCCATCTTTCGTATTGATTCTTGCAATTGCTTATTTTGTTTTTTTAATGATTCAATGATTTCTGCTTCATTATTGGCTTTGGATGATTCTATTTGAAAGTCTTTTGCTAAACGGTCCAGTCTTTTAGTAGCAATATGTTTTTGAAATGCGTCATAAACAAATCGATCATAATCATTCTATGGTTTTTTAGTACAAGTATGTACATGTAAACTTATTCATTCTACCTGGTATATGTAAAGTAAATTGCTTTTAAGAAAATCTGTTAAATCATCATGTTCAAGGCTTAATAATATTGGTTGATTTTTTTCTAGTAAAGGTAATGAAAATCGAAATAGGGTTTCAATGCCTTCAGCAAATATCATGTCATAAATACGATAAACAGTATCCATAGGAAATTTATATACGAAAAGTGTACTGAACCACTGATAGGCATATGCATTAGATTTGATACAGTGTGCTTCAAAATGTCTTTGAAGATGAGGTAGTTGGTCGCCTACTATCCCATTTAGTTGGTATAATCGTCGTGATAGTAAATCTGATTGAGGAAGAAAGTGACCTCTAAGACCATATTTGTTCATCAATTGTACCAAGACACAAAATGTTTCTTCTTCTGGCATCTGCATTAAGAAGTATTAGTGCACACATGATTTTTTTTGTGTTTCCATGTTATATACATTGAGTAACAAAGGTGCTGTAATGTAAAGTAAGTTTTGGTTATACCCAACATCTTTGTCATATAGCGAGTAAGCTTTCATGATATTAAATAAAGTATCCCTTTGATGTTCATCCTTTAAGAAGGTTAATTTGGGTAAATCACGAGAGATTGCTTTCTCATAAACTGATTCTTCTTTTAATAGTTGCATATATTGGTCCTCTAGTTTGATATTTTTACTTTTCGCAAATAACTGCCATACCATTCCTCTTAGCGAAGGTGGTATGCCCTTTTGTATTTGAACTGATAATAGTTTGGCTTCTGATTTACTTACACCATTAAAGTCCGAAATCACCTTGGACCAAAATTCTAGAATTGAGTTAGTCGTATGCACATACACAAAAATACATTTGAGCTAATTGTATCACTCTTACCCCAGTCGATTTCTTCTGATAAGTTGTCTTTTTCGAATGATTTTCTCAGTTCTTCTGTACTGTTATTATAAAATGCTGTATTGTTGTTGTTGTTGTTGTTGTCTAAACGCGCCAATAATAAGTCATAATTTGACGCACTTGACATATAAGAATGAATAGAGGACATGGTTGACCGATAACTCTGATTTCTTGTGTGGTATCTGACATCTTCTGTACTATTCTCTGAATCTGAGTATTGACTCTCTTCCATTTGCTGCAGCCCATAAACAAGTTCCTCTGTGTTATTGTCTCCTCTCTTCTCTTCTTCTTCCTTTATGAGATCTTCTTTAACAGCTTCGCTAAGCATTCTTTCACTGTTACTTTTTGTTATAGTAGCTGATCGATTACGCCTTATTTTGGCTTCCTCAACATCCTTATCTTGCTGAGTATCTATGGTATCTAAGGAACTGCTTTCAGCATCAGAATAACATTTATCTTCAATGGAGGAAGAACATATCGTAATTGAAGATTCATTGCTTATTCCTTTATTTAAAAAATCATTATCCTTATTCATTTCCGCTGCTGTCATAAGGAGGAAGGAGCTACCGAAGAAGGAAAAAAAAAAAAAGAAAAAAAAAAAAAAAAAAAAAGAAGAAAAAAGGGGATTGAAAAAGGGGTGTGAGAGAATTGTTTCTGTTGATTGTTGATCTTTTACTGGGTTTAAAAGCTTTCGGTAATCTCAAGCCCTGCATTCAAAAAAGAAAACAGAATTTGAAATGCACCATTTTACATTAAAGAGGTCTAAATTGTAGATAATTTGTTGACACAAAAGTGTTCTATACAGTCTCTTTTATTAAACTTTTTTTTGAAGCTTATATGCTTGTGTAACTCTGTATTTTGTTGCTACTGAGCATAAGCGCATGATGTATTTAATACACCTTATTCGCCCAAGTCAGATCAAAAAGAGGTGCGATGGAAACAGAAAGTATTATTTGAGATCAAGAGCGAAAAAAAAGGTAAAAAAAAGTAGACGAGTAAGGAGGGAAAGACGCGTCATAGATTTCAACATGAGTTCTGGGGCAACCAATCCAAGGGTCATTTTCTGGGAGAAAGTGGAGCTGAGGGAGACAATTTCTAATGATGAAGGTACTCGGGATCAGAAAGAATCAAATATATGGTGAGCCGGCAGAGAGACCAAGCAGAATTAGATTGCAAGGAGCATAGTTTTCGAGTGGGAAGTACATTCAAAGGAAAGACGAAGAATTTTCAATAATAATTAGCATTTGTAGCTTTTGATACATATCGAGATATTGGATAATTTGCCTCTTGGTAAAAAAAAAAAAAAAAAAAAAAAAAAAAAAAAAAAAAAAGCCCTTGTTGATATTACAGGTAAAATATGTTTATATAAATACGTGTGACGATAATTGATTAAAAAGGAAGGCGACAGAGCCCTTTGAGCTGCCTTGTGGAGCAATATCCTGGAGAAGAAGTAACAAATATAATAGTATAATGGTGCAATTGATTTATCTCAAACAAAAGAAAATGTATTGTTGGCAATTGACAAATTAAGAGAGAAAGGAAATTTAGCGGAGATAGCAAGATAAGTAGGCAAACGGTAGAGAAGAACGTAGGGTATTGCTAGTAGATCTGAGCATCTGAAGTTGTTAGGGATTCAAATTCCAATAAGTAGCTTTTTATATAATAATTAACAAGTGTACAGCATAATATTTTATTCAGAGGACTATAAAGAATCTAGGAATCATTTACAGACTATTGTTAATTGAATAGACATGACAAGCATACTCATATTATGTTTTCTTCTTCTTCGCATCTTCTTGCTTGTATAGAGTGTACCAAGCTATTGGTTGCCAGAGCTAATGAGTTCCGTACGTCGAGAGTAACTAGTTTTCAAATTCCAAATTAAACATCTAAAACATATGTTGAGTGCTTTCTTATGCGTGTCACTTTTTTAATGAGAGAGCAGATATTCATAGTAGTGTTATTTAATTTTGAGAAGTTTGTAGAGAATTATGGCAGCACAGTATTAACACTTCCAAAATCATTCACAAACCAGTCATGCTGGCTATAAATGGCCAAAGAAAACCAGTCGAATTCTGTTTGCTATCGGTATATCAAACTAGGTTTCCTTTCTAAGAATTTAGATACTTACAGTCACCTTCCTTTTATTATTCCTTCTATTCATTTAAAATGATTGCTTATTTTATAAATCCAACAGATTTCCTCGGTCTCTGGTGATAAGCTTTAAAAAACTTGCTGAACAATGTATTTTACTTATTGTTTTGAATTAAACAGTAATTGATTTTCAGTAACAGATGATTTAAAAGTGACTTCAAATTTTACGAGTCATAAGCCTGAGTTTGACCCCGGGGTTGCTGAAGCTTTTTAAGAAACTCTTTTTCATACTAGAGTGAACAAGTATGCCAAAGGGATGGTACCTCGTTCCCTCTTATGTTCTAGAAAATTACTATTTTTGTATCAGCAAAAACCTTTAACTCGTGCCAGCTATTTTCAACGCCTGTATTCCACGCAGCTTAGCACATCTTTTAAAGACTCACTCTCGGATTATGCCATCACCAAAGACATTAATGCACTTGTTAAACATTTACCTACAAGTGGATCTCAAAATGAAATGGTGCCCATTTATAACACTGCGTTAAGTAAATGTGTCAGAAAGGGGGAATTGGGCCACATTCAGCAAATTATAGATTTGATGAAAAAAAGAGGCGTGCAAGTAGACACTGCAACTCAGAACATCTTGATGCGCCTCAGGTTATCTAAAAGGGGAATAAAACAAGAAGAAGCATTTAAAATATATCAAGACATGTTGTCACAATCAATAAAACCCAATACAGCTACATTCAACACGTTTATAAAGTATGCTTGTCAACATCATCATTGGGATGCCCTTCCTCAATGGTTAAAATTGATGAAACAACATTCTATCGAGCCCAACAGAATTACTGCTCAAACAATCTTCAGATGCCTTGTTGTAGATCCCACAAATACAGTTTTGCTAGAAGCGTTTGATTCCGTCTCACCTATTGTGTCTTTCGACAAGGAGTCTTTTCTAAATGCAGGCATTGTTGCGCTGATCAAGGATAATAAGACAACTCTTGCTCTAGAATTGTTGAATACACTATTTGAAAAGGAGATGCCACGATCCACTTATTCATATAATATTATGGTCACAGCACTTTGCCGTCAAGGCGACTTGAAAACAGCACGCAACATCTTGAATGCAATGATACACAATAGCAAGATACCCAACCCTGATATTATCACATTCACTTCCTTGATTCACGGGATCATCAAATGCGGAGGTGATGAAAAGGAGCAGTTGAGCTCGATTGTCGACATATACACCAAATTACTCAGCTTTGGCCTGAGGTCAAATAACGTTTTGAATTCGGTTTTACTATCTTATTTTATCAAGCGATCAAGCATTCGCAAACCTGAAGCCATAGAAACTATGTGTGAGATTGTGCTGAACAACAAGAAGAAAGTGAGATTACCGAGACAGCACGGCGATATAGAACTTATAGAAATGCACATTTATAACATGATGATAGACTTTTGTTTTACGCGTTCTCGCTCTCAAAAGCAAACATCACTTCCCAAACAGCCATTCCTTTTACTGCGGCATGCTATAGAGCAAAGAAAATTAAAACCAACAACGTCTACCTTGAATATTTTTGTACGAGGCTTTGCTGACTATCACCATGATTTGAATACTGCTGAAAAGGTACTAGATTTTCTTGTTCATCGAGGCGTCAAGATGAATGAAAGAACAGTTTGGCTGTTGGTAAAGTCTGCGCTCAAACAAAACAAGATAGAACGAGCACGTTATTGGATTGTAGAATACGAAAAAGATCATTGTATTAAAGGAGATGGATTACTCTGGTTCAAATCCCAAATAATGAAATGGGAGAACGATAAAGATAGTGCTCATGTATAAAATATTTTATGTGTAATTATATAAACCTTACATTAATAAAGTAAAACACTTTTCATTTTACATTTATTAAGATATGATCAAATCATATTAAAAGTCTCTCAAAATCATAGCCATCTCGTCCAGTCGAGCTTTAGATACTTCAATTCTTTCAATTATTTTATTCATGTTGCCCACCTCTGCTTTATCAATCTCATTTAATAAATCCATGTTGGCAATGACATCTTTTCGGTTCATTTTTTCCAATAATCTTGATCGTTGCTGAAGCTCTTCTACTTTACGCTGCTGCAGGTTGACGATGATTTTGTAAGCTTTCGTGAGCAAATCTTCAAAACATTTTTCAAGGGGAACATGCCAAAGGTGGAAGGATCGGCTTGTTGCTCTATCGGTCGACCTAGGCACTTCCTACATGACTTTAATATTTTTTCTAATCCTGTCATTCTCTCTCCTCCTCCTCCTTTTTCTTTCTTTTTTTTACCTGTATCTCAACAATGCCATCTGCAAACAACATTTCAAGTTTTTGGCGTATGTCTTTTAAAGGAAGCATAGATATTTTTTGGATTTGACTTTCGTCCATTTTACCTTTGTCAAGCAGAATACGTACTATTCGACATACAGCTCTACCATAGCGTTCTGTAATTGAATTTTCAAATAACCTCTTCTTCATATTATATCTAAGCTTCTCAAAATTGACTGCATAATGATTTGGGCCTAGTTGATCCTTGGTAGTTAAAAAGCCTGCAGTATCTGTCTTTAATAACTTTACATATCCTTCTATTGTTTCAGAAACTGTAGGCTTCTTCTTAGGATTTGATGGATCACGTGGTAAAATAATGTCTCCTCGTTCAAGCACTTCAGGATGTAACATATTAGCAATATGATTTGGTGTTGAAGCGGCTTAGAAACCGAAAAACGCGTATGAGATCATGCTAATTGGTTTATAGTACCATATTTTACCTGAGGTTTCTTCTTTTACAATTTTCATTTTATCTTTGCCGTTTCTTAGAAAGGCTTTTAAAACAATGCCAGCAGTACGATTGATACGATCAGTAGCAAAATCAGTTATCATCTAATAGAAGTAATGTTCCTATTTGGTGTTTTTTGTTCTCTTTCTATAATTTATAAATTTACATTATTTCGGAAAGCTATGTTGTATTTTTCATAATTTAATGCGAAAAAGACCGTTGGATCAATATCATAGGGTAAATCGTTCTCTTGAGCAAGTCTCTATATCAGAGTGAGTACTATCTTATGTTAGATGTATTTCAATCTACCTTCGTTTCAGATTCTGTTGCGGTTATGTCCAATTTGCGTTTCTAAATAATTTTTTCTTCTGTGTGAGCTTTTGCACGTTAATATAGCTAAAAATGTTACCATCCCAATTCGTTCATGTTCAAACACCGCCTCTGCTTGTGCCTGAGCAGCCAATTTGACCACTTTCTTATCTGCTGCTGTCATTATTGTATACTTTTTGGATAATTCTTCTTCAATATCTCTTGTCATATCTAACGACGATCTACTGTGGATAGGAAGTACTGCTGCGATAAATTGATCTATAGCCATTCTTGTAAAAGTTTTCACGTAAGCTGTTTCTATTAAAGATTTCTAAGTCACCCATTTTCTTCTTTTATTGAAAACATAATCCTACCATCTTTATGCTTTGTATCATTGCTCACTGCCCATTCTTTAACTTGGCTAAGTTTAACTCTTCCATATAAAAATAACAACTGACATATGGAAGAGCCCTGCAAGAAATTTTCATAAATATATACTTCCTTCCAACACTATGCATTTTTACATACTACTTTTCCATAATGCTCTTCTGTAATACGTAGTATACGACCCATACGAAGACGCATCAAAACGTTATGTTGGTCAAGCTCATAAACAGTGGCATCTTTTCTTTCTTCAATAGATTCTGTAAAGTAGAGAAGACCATGACAAATAAAAATAATCAGTATTTCTTTTACGCGCTTTACTGTGTATTGAGTATGTCTTGCTAGTTCCTGAAGTGTTTGACGGCCTTTGAGTAACAGTTGCTCCGCAACTTCCTATAGGACTATATTAATCACTTTTTTTAAGTAAATAGACAAAGGCATATGCTATATACAGAAGCAAAGGGTCCAAAATCTTCTTTTATAATTTCTCTACATAGTCGTGCCTCGATTGACATTATGTTGTAATTGTGTGAAAATTAAAAAAGATAAAATGGAAAAATCAAAAAAGGGTAATACCAGTTATGAACGGAGAATCAATTATCGGCCTATCAAATTAAATTTGCATGAATCACTACTATTAAATTCTGAGTTTATTATATTTTTTTTTTTAAAGTTTTATGGCAATGAGCATGTAGCAACGAAGTGTGCAATTTTGCCCGAGCCAGTTATGAATGTAAGAGAATAAAAACCTTCTTAGGGGACAAGAAGGGAAAAAGGGAAAGAAAAGGAAAAAGAAAAGAGCAAATTATTTGAAATATGAATAAATATAAGAGGAGGAAGAAAGGAAAAGTATAAAGAAACACAAATTTAATACAAATCCGATCAAGTACCAGAAAGACTCACACTATTACTTGGATAACCAATTCAACAGCTTGGCACCAGGATCAACAGGAGGAGGAGGGCATTCATCATGAAAATAATAATCCAGTTCATGGAGAATCGTACAAAGGATAGGCCATAGAGTAAACCAGCTATGAGAAGCAGTAGGACGAGGTTTATGTAATGGTAACAAATTAAGAAGGAAAGAGATTGGATCTTCAATTGAGCGAGGCAAGTACAGACGATGATGGATCTGTAGACAGTCAAAAGCATGTCGACGACTCCAGTTATGATAAGGGTGGAAGATGCATTCTTTAGGTTTACCACCAGGTAGCCAACCAAGACGCCAGCGAAGAACACGACTACGTTCAGAACAAGTCATCGGTAACCAAAGGATAGGATCCACTTGGATAGTAGGGCGAGTAGAAGATAACAGGATGGAATCAGAGTTATTACATAGATTTTGGAATTGATCAGCTAAGAATTTGGTGCGAAGAGAGAGAAATTTCTTTTTATCTAAAGTATCAAGGATTGGTCCGCAGAGAGGTTTCCACATTGGAGTATTAGCCAGTTTGTACCAGTGAGAGTGGCTAGTTGAAGATTGAATATATGGCAGCAGGTGAGCAAGAAGAGTATCGTCAGGCAAATGAGTACTACGAAAAAGATACTGTGCTTGAAGGACTGCAACACGAGTTCGCATCGATGGGAGATTGACCAGATGAAGCATGACTTGTGCTGAAGACCTAGAATGACCGCCGAAGATACGCCTAATACATTGGTTTTGGAAAGTATCAAGTTGATGGATAAATTTAGTTGTGAGAGGACTAATTGCAAGACCATAATCTAATTGAGCACGGACCATTTGGCTGTAAAAACGACATGCTAATAAAGGTGGAAAACCTTTAGAATTGAGATCAATAGCAGCAAATTGGTTCATTGTGAGAGATGCCTTATTGATATTGTGTTGGATCATGGCAGGATAGTCTATTAGTCCACCAGGTTTGATAGGTATACCCAGGTATGAGAAAGAGGATTCATTGGGTATAGTAGTACCATATAATTGATAAGTTTTAACATCACTAGTAGGAGCAACTATGACACATTTTAACGGGTTCCATCGATAACCTAAGGAGTAACTATGAGCTTCACATTTTTGCAGTAAAGAAGTGAGGTTCTCAGGAGTGGCAATAAGGACAACGTCGTCTGCATAGAGTAGACAATTGATAGATGGAGTCAGGTCGGACACAATGTCACCAGAAAACGAGTTATCAAGTAGAAGTGGTTGCCTTAAGAGAGACGGAAGTCGATTAATGTATATAGAGTACAAGAAAGGTGAGAGGATGGAACCTTGAAGTACACCAGTAACTGGGGAGAAGCGATAAGATACACGATTATCAAGTAGAATTTCTATTTGGACATGGTCAAAGAGGTTTTTGAGGATACCTAGTAAAGCAGGACAAAGATGGGATTGTAATTCACTCCAAACGTAGGAACGATCAACCGTATCATAAGCTGATTTGATATCCAAGAAGGCCAGTGTAGGGGAGGAGTTATGGTTACGCCCAAGAACAGAGCAAATTTCTATGAGGCATTGGACTTGATCTAAAGAGCTGCGAGATTCACGGAATCCACCCTGTGCAATATCAAGAGCAGGGCTTTGTTCTAGGAGACTTGGATATAAACATTTTTCAATTTACGAAAAGTGGATGTTAAGCTAATCGGTCTGAAGTTTCCCGGGTCAGTTTTCGAGCCTTTCTTGTGTATCGGTACCACCTGTGCAACTCGCCATGAGAGGGGAGTGTAGGACCATTGCCAGCAGACATGAAAGAGATGCAGAAGCTGTGGGACCAACGTAGGAAGTAGAGGCAATAACATTTCCGTCTGTATGTGATCAATACCAGGAGCTTTTTTACGAGGCAGTTGTTTTAGAGTCTCATGGATTTGATCAGAAGAGAAGGGACATAGATCTAAATCAAACGGAGGGCTGCTAGTTAAAGTCGGAGATGCATCCAGAGCAGGTGTTGAGGTGAGAATTTGTCCGGCAAAAATACCTTTGAGATGGTCGGCCATAACGTCAGCTGGAGCACGATTGATGCCTGGTTCAGGTGAGAAGGAGGTCTTAATTGTCCTGTTTTTACGAATCCTACTAAAGCGGGCAATTGCTTTTGTGTATTCACCAGTCGCCATTTTGCTACAAAATTGTTTCCACGTCTCCCTACGCCGTTGCTGAATCAAACGTCGTAATAATGCACCTGTTTCTTGGTGTTTTAGCCAATATTTAAGACAGTTCAATCCATTCGCCTTTCTCCACTTTTTAAAATAAAGTTGTTTACGCTTGAAAGCTGAGGTCATTTCAGTAGTCCAGAATTGTTTTAAAAACACGTCAGCATTAGTGTCCTTTTTCCCGCATATTTCATCAAGTGAGTCGTAGATCGCTTGGCATAGTGCAGATGAGTATTGTTCAATATAAGTACTAGCAGCATCCATATCCATCAACGTAATTTCATCAGTATCATCGTCCGATTGAGCGACAAGACTAGTAGTGCCATTTTTGAAAGCAGACTCATACCTGTCGCTGCAATCCAATTTTTTGAGTTTCTTCAGATTCCAATGCGGTCTATGGATCTCAGTAGATAGATTGTGAGATGCATATGCTGGAGGTAGATTAAAGGATAAAGTCATGAATGTGTGGTTAGAGTTCAAGGAAAGTCCATCTTCAATAGCTAAGTCCGGGTTATCCGGGTCGGTATTACTAAGAAAGTAGTCGATAATACTGGTGCCGTGATAAGTATAACTTGTTGGTTGTCCAAAGGCCAAGCATTGATTCCATAGTATCAAATTATGAGCTTCCATCCAATTGCGAAAGATTCGTCCGTTGGTATTCCACCTGCTGTCACCAACTAGTTCACCAATACGTGAGTTGAAGTCACCACATATAATAGTCTTGTTTGTTGTAGGATAGTCCAGAGGTAATAGTGAGAGAATTTCCGATACTTGAGCTGATTCTAAAGAAGGAGGAAGATATAAGCAGTGAATTAGTAATTTAGAATTTATAATAATTGATAGAGTAAACTTAGCCAATAGAGGATTGACATGGTTAATGTGATGAATCGGGAGCTTGAAATCCGGATTAACCAGAAGAGCTAGACCAAGTTGACCACGATGTAGATTATAAGAGTTGACGGGAACACCATAAATATGAAATTGTTTCCAAGATGGAAGTGAATATTTGTTTGGAGATAGTAACCAAGTTTCAGTAATAAATAGTAAAGATGAGTTTTGAGCAATATTTATCAATGGATAAATAGATTGTTTAGGGAGACCAGTAGCATTAAAAAGTGACATTCTCAATGGGATACCACTCATTGAGAACTCGTAGTAAGGGGGTCGTCCTCCTCCATGCTGGAGTTAGCAGAACCAACGGAGGCATTGCCTTCAGTGATAAAAATGTCTTCAGTATCAGGATCCTTGGAGTGAGCAAAATAGGGATCAGTTGCAAGGACTTCATCAAGTTGTGTTTTTGTAATCCATGACTTGTGAGCAAAGAAACGAGCCACCGCAAATTTGGCGGGACCGCGGATATGGACCAGGGCTTTTTGTACCCGTTGGTTGTGGAGTTGTTGAGCAATTTGTTGACGTTGTTCAAGAGTGTCAGTAGCATATTTTGGATCTTTGAGCACGCTTGCAGCACATGGGTCGAAGGTGGTGTTGAGTTTGACACCTTTTCTAGTTAATAGTTCTGTTAATTCAGGAGCATAATCGTTGTGTACCAGTACAGCAACAACGTTACGATCGGGATAGTGGAGGTCCAGAAGACGGCCATTATTAACACCCAGTTTCTTGAAAGTAGTGCGAAGTTTACCAAGGGGAATGCGAGCCTTAGTGGGGAGATAGAGATATTGGAAGCCTTGAGTAGTAGAAGGAGCTTGGAAAAAACGAGCAGCTGTAGTTTCACGTTTCTCTTGGTTTTTTGAAACTATTTGTGCAAGAGACAACACCTTTTGGGTTGGTGCCAAGGAGCTGCATGAATCACTACAGTGTTTTAACCTAAAAAGAGACGGTTGGAAAGAATTTCGAGACGATCTGAGATTAAATACGAGGTGAATTTAATTTTTTTTGTAAATGACAGGAAAATGAAAATGAGACTAAATCGAAAACTTTGTAGACATAATGAACTTTTTATTAGACGATCTCAACTTTTGATCTGAAATGGACTACATCAACTATAGAGCTGTAATGGTAGAGAAATGTTGGTCTAAAATTAAAAGCAAAATCAAGAGAGATAAAGATTCTAAGCTCATGCCTCGTATTGCTGAAGCTTTTAAAACAGCTACTGTTGCGGATTGTCAAGGCTGGGAAAGATGAATTGATAAAGGATTAGATCTGAAATCAAACAATATGGGATATTACTTGTATTGTCTAATAAAAACTTTATTATGTCTACAAAAAATTTTTACATGTCTACAAAGTTTTCGATTAAATTAGTAAAAAACGCAAAATAATAATATAATGAATAGCTATTTATTTTTTTACCATTGTAAGAAACTTGGCTCTAGATATAGAGACCATTTCACACCAAAAGGGAGATCAACACATGGTATCAGAATGCAATCGTTGATTCAAAGAAAAACAAGAATTATTTTTTTAGGGGGAAATTTCAACATCCCGTAAATCCCTTTGTTTACTTTGCCAATATTTTTAGAAGCATTTTTGATTTTCTTTACTTGATCCTTTACTTTTACTAACGCTTTCCTGTTGAAAACTTTACTTTCCTAAAGAAGAACTCTTTCTCTGTCAATGCTTAAAACTTCATGTTACATGATTGGATATTCATTCTATAAAGAAATATTTTGATTTGAAAAAGAGAGTTTTGTTTATCATATTTTATTTTCACAAAATATTCTTATAAGTAAACTTATTGCTTGTCATTTTTTGAAAGTGATATTTATTTTAGAATTTATATACAGTATAAAGAAAAGGCTTTTAAAAAAAATAAATTTACAAGCTAGCAAACTTGATAGGGCAAGGGCGGGCAACACTGTATTTGTTACAAATGAAGGAATCCAGAGCACTGTAGTCTACCTCTTGTACCATTTTACTCTTTAAGTTCGGACATTGCTCTTGCGTGTAGCAATGATTCCAGAAACACTGGCTAACCCGCAGCAGTTGGCTTATCGTTTTCATGTTGACAAACTTGGGCAATTCTTCAACAGAACGAGGAAACTCTACCATCGCTAACTGCGAAAACGTATAAACACCTTCATTGCTAAGATTTGCTATATAGAACACGATTTCAAATCCTAGTAAATGAAAGTTAGTACTTAACAAGAAAATATTACGTGGCTATAGTGTAAGTACCATATATCTGGAAGCATAGCACAGACTTCACACTATTGATGTTTATGCTTCGTTGTGAAAGTTGTGCAAGCTTTATTATATCTTTACACAACGAAGCATTGGTACAACCATCCGACGTCTTGCATTCACCAAAGCCGAAAGAGATCCCGAAGCCGTTGCCAGTTACTTCTGAGATAATGGCATCAGGTCTACCCTGACTTTGTTCAAGAGCAGCCTTGTCTGGCCATCTCAACATTACACTTCTTTCATTATCCGACAAGATCCTTGACAACAAAGGGTGGAAGTAGGAACTCCAAAGTTCTATCTCGCCGATTTGATTATTCTTCACACGTGTCTTTGGTAGCTCTTCGATCCTAAAAATGAAATTTATGAACAGGGAATCTGAAAAAAAAAAGAGATACTTACAATCGGGCTAAACCTATCAACAGTCTTTGCTCATAATAGGAAGCTGTATCTGCCAATTGAGTGAGCATTAAAACTCCTTTCATGATACTAATATTTTCTTCTTCTATATCGTAAACGATATTTGACAACTTCAAATATATGTCGCCGGCTGGTTTCAAAGTCTTCATCATAAAATATCGTACTTGATTGTTGTGCAATTCGTTTAGAAGGACTTCTGAAAATATGCTTTTTTGGATATCACTAGATTGTCCAGGGACCAAGAACAGCATATGGAAATGACCAATTATTTCTATGACCCTATTTTCCAAGAAAATACCATGCTTGCTGTTATTGATAATATCTACGATGCGATTTCTATACTTGAAAAAAAGGTCGGTCACGTCTTCACCTTTAAAGAACCATCAGCCCTGCTGCTGAACATTACAGCTAACTTCCTTGTTCAATGTATCTCCACTTTCGCCTTCTATACAGTAGTCGCTCTATTTAAGAGTGTCTGATTTAAGGGTATTTTTCTGGTGACATAAGTCTGTTTCACCAAAGTTCATAATATCTACAGGATCATATGGCCTAAGAAGTTCTTCTATCTTCCTCAATTCGTTCTGAATGTTTTCAGAAGTGATGTCTACCAAGGCACTTTCACCATGCATTGGCCTGCATTTTACTCCAATTCGCTTAAAAAGTTTGGTGAGCCATCCAGAGGAAAATGTGATTTCATTTTCAGGGATTCTATACTTTACTCAAACAATAGGTCTTACATATCGAAGGATTGAGTCTCGATTGACTGGCAGATTGTTATTGTTCATGTCTGCAACAAACTTTACTACTTCATTATCAAGTTGAGGATAGCGTGTTGTTAGACTTTTGCCATTATTGACAACATTAATATTACTATATAACGTTTCAGCATTTCTGAGAATGTTTGATATAGTCTGTTGGCCAAGTGGTTGATATAAATTGAATTTCTTCATAGCCCATTCATCTAATTCTGTTTGATTAAGCTGGCCAGTAGCACCTTGATCCAAAAGCTCAATTTTTTAAGAAAGAAAGGCGTACATGTTTATCAGTACATTTTTTTTTATAGATAGAATTTAAAGAAAGAAAAAAAACTGTTGTTATATCATGTATTTATGCTCATCAAAATTATTTTGAGACTACGACTCGTATATTATCCTTCCAGCAACTTCGATCAAGTCTTAAAAGCAAGCTTTGATTTGTTAATGTCGTTACACGATTACCAAATCTATACCAAGCGACAGTGGCATATATGGAAACATGTTGTACAAACATGTCTATAATGTAGCTTCAATACATGTTAAGTGATTTCAATTCTTTGACAGCCACGAATTTCGATTTAAGGGTATGTTCTATTTAAGGGTGGATATTCCAGCAATTTTGACCGCCTTAAATAGAGCGACTACTGTAGCATCAGTAAGCCAAGAGTAACAGCAATAGAATTATTGAAATAGTAAGCTATTTTGGCTTTGAATCGTTTTTAATCAAAAGTGGCCATTCTGTTTCTGGATGTTTGAGGCTTATCAGTCAAAAGGGATGTAATTTATGGTTTTTATTGAAAAATGAACAAGATGTTTAGCCCACAATAAAAAAGTGATTAAAGATATAGACCTTCAGGTGTTCCTTCACTCTTTCTATACAGCACCTTTTCTCTTGCTTTACGGAAATCTTCTGCAACGACTTTCATACGACGTTCACGTAATGCCATTAGACCTGCTTCGGTACAAATAGCCTAAACAAACAATGATTATTATACTTGCATCTTTTTTTCATATTATATATACCTTAATATCAGCACCAGATAAATCATCTTTTGACATGACAAATTCTTCTAAATCAACATCATCAGATAATGTCATCCTTGAAGTGTGGATGTTAAAGATTCTGCGCTTTGTTTTCACGTCAGGAAGAGGAAATTCAATTTTACGATCAATACGACCAGGACGAATCAAGGCAGGATCTAAGCTGTCAATCTTATTTGTGGCCATAATAACCTTTACATCGCCTCTTGAATCAAAACCATCCAATTGATTCAATAATTCCAACATTGTACGCTGAATTTCACGTTCACCACCAGAAGTAGAATCATAACGTTTAGTACCAACAGCATCAATTTCATCAATAAACACAATTGATGGCGCATTTTCTTCTGCTACACGGAATAACTCACGCACAAGCTTGGGTCCATCACCTAGGTATTTCTGAATCAATTCAGAACCAACAATACGCAAGAAGGTAGCACTGGTCTGGTTTGCGACAGCTTTGGCCAATAAGGTTTTACCTGTACCAGGTACACCATAAAGAATGACACCCTTGGGAGGCTTAATACCCATTTCTTCATAGAGTTCAGGATGTGTAAGAGGCAATTCGACTGCTTCCTTAATTTCTTGAATTTGTTTCTCCAAACCACCAATATCTGCATAGGATTCTGTAGGTGCCTTTTCCAATTTCATCACACTCACCATGGGATCTGTATCATCAGCAAGGACACCCACGACAGACATTGTTTTGTGATGTAATAAGACACTGCAACCCGGTTCCAGCAAGTCTTTATCTACAAAACTCATGACTGAAACATAATATTCAGGTCCAGTGGTGGAAGAAACAATAACATGGTCGTCGTCAATAATTTCCTCTAATGAGCCGACAGTCATGGGCGAACCACGAAGATCGTCTACTCGTGTTCTTTCCTCCTGATCTCTTTCTTCCTGAGGCTTAAGTCTCTCTTGATTCTGTACAAACTCTTCTTCGAGTAACAAGTAATCCTTGATGCGTTCCATCTTGAGCATCTTGAGACGACAACGCGTTGTAGGGAAAACTATCATCGTAATGTCATTCATTGGCTGCTATTTTTTTTTTAACTCTTCTTCAAACCTTGAGGTAATTTAGTTGTCGTGTCAGGTCCTCTCTTCTTCTTCTTTCCTACACGAGTAGGAACAGGAGGCTCCCACTTTTTCTTTTTATCCTTCTCCTACAAATAATTGTAAACAATCAAAAAAAAAAAGTAGTGTATATTGTCTTACCTTGTCTTTTTTATCATTGCCTCTTGGCATACCAGATTGTGAATTTCCCTTTAATAATAAGCTTAGAGATTATATCAGTTAATAGCAAATTGTCAAGTATTTACCATTTTAAATTTGCAGAAAAAAAAGTATATGAAAAAACTAGAGCTTGCGTGTCCTAATTTCAAAAACCGTATTACGGTTATTGAATGTGACGTAATCTTTCCTTCTACGCACCATTTTATTAAAAGAAGATTCAAATGCTACAGGCGTGTATTTGGAATACTAAACTACAGGTATACGGAAGAGAATGTAAAATGTGTTGAAGGTTTTTCGACTTTTGTTGATCAGATATCGAACAACTCCTTTAAAGAATAACTTGAGCGGTATGCTAGCAAGTATTTTATTACTAAAGATATAAAGAGAATGTTTCTTTAAGGATTAATTTCAAAGCTTTATTTGCCAAGTAGATGTACAACCTGAATAACCCATCAATTGACGAGTAACTGCATGATTCACAAGTGCCACTCTTTTCTGCGATGAACGATATATAAAAGTCACAAGCAGTTCTAATTATCCAGATTTGGAAGCAATAAAATCTTTTGTTCTTGTTTTATCCCAATTTATTTATAATGTAAGCTTTTGTTATGAAATGCAAATGCAAATCATTAATCGTCTTTTTTATTGAAAAAGGGCCATTAAGAAATCGAGTTCAAAAAAAGCTTTTGGAAGAAAGGTGCAATATTTGTAATTACCCTCTTCTATCATGAATGCTAACTTGAAGCTTACAGGCAAATGCAAATGATAGTGATGAAGAATACCAAGGACCATTGAATTTATTAGTCGAGAAAAGATCTTTTAAAAGCAGTACGTACAAGACAGTAAAGAAAAATAAAAATCTCAAGCAGATTTTGACAATGGAAAGAGACAGACAACTAGCATTAGATATACCCACTTGTAAATAGAGAGTGATAGCTTCAAAAGCATATATGCTTACATTTTATATAATTAGATGAAAATATTGAATGCCCTCCTTCTATTTTGCCTCAAAAGAAATATTGCGATATCACAGGACTAGAGGCAAAATATACAGATCCCAAAACTGGGTTAAGATATCATAATGCGGAAATATATCAATTTATTCGTACATTAGGCGTTCCTAATGTACAGGCTTATTTATCTAGCAGAAACGCTGCAGTTGTTCTTAAATAAACTATTATTCTTCATAATCAAACTCATCGTCATCATCAGATACTCCCTAAGTTTTAATATTAAGTATTTCTACTATTAATGTGATTTTTTTTACCATATTATAGCCAGCTAAAGCTTGATCAATTAGATCCTTCATATCATCATTACCTCCTGGTACATAGTCTCTCACTGTAGAGCCTGCATTATTTTTCATTCTAATAATAACACTCAGATTCTATTTCTTTTTTGAACATCCAAACCTACCTTGGATCTGCACCCGAGTTGAGTAATAAGTCAACGACATCCAAAGCAATCTCGGGATCATCTTCATATTGAACTGCAAAGTGAAGTGGAGTATTTCCTTCTCTATTATTTTTTCTGTTCAAATCAATGCCTGGAACGCGTACCAGTATTTCTAAACAATTCAATGCCCCAAACTTAGCTCTAAAGAAGAAGCGGGTTTAATCATACTGTATTCTACTTTTCTTTCTTCATTTTACGCATAATGGCAAGGTGTATCACCAATTCCGTCAGCATAATTAATATCAAAGTCTCCTTCTTTTAATACTTCTTCCAACATTTCGTCTTGATCGTTTCTGCATGCTGCTAACATGAGATCGTCTTTGTACATAAAAAAAAAAAGATAATTTAACCTCTTATTCGTCAAGCCGTTTTTATTTTTATTTTTTATTACTGTCTGTAGCTCCTTCTCCATCGTTCTCCATTTGAAATGTTCAATTCTTTTTCTCTGTTTAAAAAAAGACGTAACTTTTGCGTGTATCACTTTTTTTTTTATTTGTTAAAATTTTGTTGCACAAAACTGTATGTTTCAGTGTAACTTTTTTTTAGTAAAGTTAAAATAAAAAATTATATAAAGGGGGTCATGAAAAATCTTAAGGTTACTTGTATTTTATTTTCTTAATTTATTTCTTTTTTTTCCCTCCTTTTCTTTTCCTTTCTTAAAAATAATCCTCCTCCTTCAATGTCGCCAGACTCTAGAGACCCTTATAAAGCAGTACGAAAGCAATCTGACTGTGGTAAGCAATTTTCAATAGAAGGCTGTTTATGTACTTACTATAAATATAAGATGGATCAACAAAGTACGAGCAAGAAGATTTTAGTTCAGAAAGCAGTATCACTTATTTAACCACCAAGCAACATAAAGAATATGATTATATCCAAGATCCATATCACAGACAAAGAAATAAAGCATATATGGAATCAGAAAAAAGAGCCAACTCATACTTGCCTTATTCAAATCACAACAGAGACCCTAATCGTCCGGCTGAGCCAATTTATCTTGATGAAGACTTGCCTAGCTTTAGACAACCAGGACAATACGGACCAGTAGGGTCCATCTTGCAGGACAATATTGTGATGGACATGATGGAACAGGACGGGTTGAATAGCAGCAACTTGCCTTTACGCAAAAACATCAATGCGTCCATGCAACCCTTTGAAAATGCGAAAAAGAAAAAATGGTGGACACGACTTGGCATCAGTGGAAGAAAGGTTGTTTTTGTTATGTTTTCATTCATTGTTTTTGTTGTTTTGGCATGGTATTTTGTTTGGCCGAGGGTACCTACATTGCAGTACGTAGGAGCATATTTAGATGATAATCCAACAATGACAAATGTATCCATGGAAGCAGTTTGGAAAGTGAATTTTACAGTTTTAAACCAGGATAATTGGATTCCGACTAATATCCAAAACCTTGCTGTAAGCGTGTTTGACGCCAATACTGGGGTTACTTTTGGTAGAGGGAATTCGAATCAACTCACACTTAGACCAAGATCAATTGACCAAGCCGTTACTATACCGATTCATATTAATTATACTGCAAGTAATCCAAATGATCCTACATTTCAAGATCTATCAAGTTCTTGTTCTATTGTTAATCAAGATTTATCATCACCTCCTAAAGAGACATTTGATATTAAATTCAAAGTTGTATATTATATAGCAGGGATCATTTGGCATACAGCTGCTATAGTCGCACCAACTACTACTTATTTCCAATGTCCTACGAGTACTGAATAATACTCTTTCTACTGTAAAGCATTCTTTTGTTTCTCCTGAATTTAATAATAAAATATATTGTAGTACAAAAACTAAGGGACAAAGAGGATCAATGCTTTGATCATTTTACTTGCCATTGGTTCAATATCGTCGGATTTTTAAACATTTGAAATATTTCCCCTCTTTTTTTTTTATTTTTTTTTATTTCACACACACCTATGCCAACCTTTGGAAAAAATTTCGAGTTAAAGATAAATATATCATCCGAGGAAATCATTCTTTTAGGTCAACCAAATGAAGCTGCGGGGAAACTACTTGAAGGATCTTTATCACTGAATCTCACTGAATCGATAAGGATAAAATCAGTCAATTTGTCATTTATAGGTAAAATGAAAGTGTCTTGGTCTGAAGGTAGACAGCAAAAAAAAAGCTTTTAGAATATGTCTACATACCATTTGTTACTAGGTATTGGACATCAGCAAGATGACTACCGTCAAGAACGAACGCTTGTCAAGCGCCATTGGGAATTCGTTGGCAATGAGCAAAGGAAATCACAATTGTTGAATGCCGGAAGATACAGCTGGTCTTTTGAGCTCATGTTACCCGGAGATTTACCGCCGTCGCTCGAGTGCGACTTGGGTAGTATTAGCTATGTCTTGAAGGCCACCGTAGCGAGGTCGGCCTTTATTCAAAACACAGTCAAGAAAGCAAAGATCAAAATTCTCCGTTCCGTACTCCCATCCGAATTTGAATTGGCTCAGTCATTTTATATAAGCAATACTTGGGCTGAAAGGATGGTGTATGATATCAGTATTCCTTCAAAGACATATGCATTTAATGATAAAATCCCAATCACCTTCAAGATATTGCCCATTGACTCAGAGCTCAGAGTGTATGCCTTGATGGCCTCCATTAAGGAATACTGCACCTACACAGCTCATGATAACACAAAGACAGAAACACGTATCGTTCGACTCATTCGACACGACAAACCCTTTCCTGAACCTATTTCATCTGCCGCACCTACGTGGGAAATGACATTGAACCTTGAGGTCCCATCCCGATCGCCTCTTGTCTATGCTGATGCAGAGAGCGATATGATTCGTATAAAGCATCAAATCAAGTTTGCCATCTGTTTTGCCAATGCAGAAGGACAGACCTCAGAGCTTCGCTGTTCAGCTTCGATCATGATCGTTGAATCCTTTGCCCCCGCTCAGGAGCTGACAAGCTTGCCTGCGTACAATGAGATGTGGCGGTCGATACCATACGATCCCTTAGTTGAAGAGAGATTAAGAGTCTCCATATTAAATGAAACTGCTTGTAGTCGTTTACTTTCTGTGACACGATCGGATACTATTCCAGAACACAGCGTTGCACCAGAGCTGCATACGCATCCTGTCGCCATACCAGAATCCAATCATACAAGCAGGCAACACTCTCGACGTCCATCCATTGAAGATCAGAACCTTGATTACATCAATCCACTTGAGACAGAACAGCTTCCTTGGTGGGATGGCATCGATCTGGGAAAAGTGCCGTCTTACAGTTCAGTAGCTACCCATCTATTCCCGTCTTCCCTTCCACCCAATTATGATTCCGTTACAGATCATGCTGATAACAACGCATCCATGTCTAGATGAACAGATGCTTGACGCTTGATTTTTGCTTGTAATAAATCCTATATGAACAACACGGCTTTTATCTAAAAAGAAGCCATCTTGATGAATCCGTAGTTATTTCTTTCTCTTTTAAAAACACATTTATTTCTTCAAATGGACATCGATAGGATGCTTTGTCTTGCGAAATCCAAAATTGAATAGCTTCATTCGGTTCATGCTAGTGCCCGCAGCGTCGAATGGCGATTTTTTGAAATGAAAAATTACAAACGCGTATTGAAAAACCAAATGACGTTCTTTGGACTAGTCAATGACAGTTTGTAAAACATGAAGACACAGAAAATTATCTGTCAAAAGACCAAGATCAGAAGAACCTTATCGGGCTCTTGTGTCTTTCAGGGGCTTTGGTAGAAATTTCTTGTAAAGATGATTTCTTCATTCCGTGCGACGTGAAGAGCTTTTGGGCTGCTGTATTACCTGATCCGACCAACAGCAGGGTCTCGGCGCCCATGACGCAAGCTTGGATTGAAATGGTAGTTTGCAGCTTTGACTTGTATTGAAGAACGACCAGAGATGACCTGTCGATTTCTTTCGATTGTGAACCAAGCGAATCAGACTGCTTCCCCCCCCCCTAAGCTGGGGCTAGCTTGAACTGAAATGTCGGGTTGGTTGGCTCTGGATTCAGTGGTCCGAAAAATTGCTTTTTTTTTTTTTTTTTTTTTTATCATCGTCTTTGAGATTTGTGGGGAACTTGAGAGATTTTATGGTAAACTCTTGGGATTTTATCTAATGCATTGCTGATTATAAAGCTGTAGACGGGCAAGATGCCGAATCTGTTCAAAATTTGCTGCATATCCTCATCCCAGCACCCGCTGATGCAGCAGGAGGCCTTGGTAAATCTGAATGGATGCTCTGGCTGCTGTTCACAGTCTATCCGCCCCTTTGTATATTGCAGGACCAACTTGAGATCTCTGTAGTTGGGGGAAGAAATAATTTATTGGCTGCTTCGGATTTTGTTCAGTTGACCTTATCCTATGTGATGGTGTCTTTGGTGAGTTTCTTGTGCTTGTTCTTGAGCTCAGCCTTGAAATAGTAGCTCATTTTTTACAGTTATTTGATTAAGTTGACTCAATGCGATCTGTTTTCGATGTTTGCTTGTTTTCTTTTGGTTTTCTTGATGGATTGATTCATTCTTTGACACTTGACATAATTGTACGACGATGCGCGGTTTGAAAAGGGTTAGAAAAGAACAATGACTTTTTATGCTGAAAATAAAAACGCGCTCTGAAAAGTCTAAACCACATCCAGAGTCAGATTAGAGCTCATGTCAATTGCTGTAGGAACAATTGATGCCATAAAGACCTACAAACAGAAAAGTTGAATACATTTTCATCTGCTTTGTATTCAAATAGAAATAAATGCTTTTATTTTCTCTTTAAAGCCACTGCAATTACGCGACAATAAAGGTATTGCTGTTGAGTAAGGAGGATGCCTCTTCGTTTTTTTTTGCCTTGAATATTTTTTTTTGAGATTTACTTTATTGTTTTATGCTCTGGTTATTGTCACACTGTTTTCTTATTGCAGAGTAAATCAAAAGAAGGTATGGGTTAAAAAGAGCATGAAAAAAGGAAATGTAAAAGTATTGAAGGATGAAATAATGGATGGTATTGTTCTGTGGTCTTGTTTGACTAATGAACTGCTATTTAAAAGTCCACTAAAGAGTGATACAAGTCATCATAAAGTAAAACTTTATCTTCAATAATAATCTCTTATCTGTTCTCTCTCTATTTCTCCGATAAATGCCTAAAACTTGTTTAATAAAATCACACAACATTTTTTTATTATTATTATTGTAGAGTGTTGCTCATCATTTTCATTGAATTTGTATTTTTATAGGAAAAATAATAATAATAAAAAGAAAAAAAAAAAGATTCCAACCGTGAGAAATAGAGATTGAGATGCTTGAATGATATGAAATAAGAAAGGATGATTAAAATAGGAACTTTAACAAGAGTTCCATTTAGTTGTGAAAAGCAAGAGGAAAAGGAAGAGAGAAAGGGATATAGCCAATAGTTCAAGTTGAATGATTAGTTGAATATTTTGAATTTCAAAACAAATATGTCGGGTAAAGTTAAAGTTGACCCCTTTGCTTCTATCTCCTATTTAAACCCTTTATTTCCTCTTGTTTCTTTTTCTCTTTTTTTTTCACAAACGAAAAGAAATGGATAATTTATTAAATGATATTTGCCATGATGACTTTGGTTTTCTTTTTGAAGATCAAGAATTTTATGCTGCTTTATCGATGAATCAAGAACAAAATGATGATAATTTATTAAAAAGAAATTATGGTAAATAAACAAAATAAAGACGATAAATTAACACTTTTAATTTAGCTACTTTTATAAAAGATGATTGTTTTGATGATAATCAAAGTAGTGGTAATAATGACAAGGATAGGATTGATTGTAATTGATTGAATTGACAGTGAAGTTAGGATCTAAATCATCTCGAACGAAAAGATCAGGTCGAAAGATAATGATAAACGAGGATGAGGTAACCTGAAAGATAGAAAGTATAAATAATTAATAGAAAACAGGATGAAGAAAAGAAGAGAAGAAAAGAGCAAAATAGAGCTGCACAAAGAGCATTTAGAGAACGTAAAGAAAGACATGTAAAAGAGCTTGAAAGGAGATTTAGACAATTTCAAGATAAACATACAATGTCAATTCAGCAATTAATTCAAGAAAATCAATATCTAAGATCCGTCATTTGCCGACTGGAAGTGGAGAATTGTGTACTCAAAAGAACTCCGGTTGATTCAATTGAAGATGTGACCAAGGCCCTTGAGAATGCAAGAAGTACTCTTCCTTTACCTCCACCTCCATCACTTGCTAATTTTCAGTTGTCTGTCAAACCCCCTTTACCACCACTTCAAATACGTCCCTCACCCATGGAGAACATCCATCAAGTCTGTGAGAATAAAAAGACGGTTGAAGCTCAGTCAACTGCCAGAAAGAACCCATCTGGTGAAATGCCAGAGGTTTCTGAAAGCAAAAAGAAGCCTACAATCGAAAACAAGGGAAAGAACAGTGCGGAAAGCACAGATCGCGATTTTACATTCTCAATCGTGACTCCTGACTCTTTACGGACAAGTTCCCAAGAGGCTGGCAGGAACCAGCACTTTCCCGCCGTTCTGCTTTATTCTGATCACGGTCATCCAGCTACTATTTTGAGAAAGAATCGTTTAAAGAAGCTAAATGAAGCAGTAACAAATGAAGTAGTATCGGATAAAGTAGTAGCAAATGAAGTGGTAGCAAATGAAGTGGTAGCAAATGAAGTAGTAGCAAATGAAGTGGTATCGGATAAAGTTCAGAAAGTTGTACAAGAAACGATAGAGGATGAGAGCCAGATAAAAGAACCAGGCGAGACAAATAAAGTGAATGAGATTGAAGACTTTGATGAATTCTTGAAACCGTTTTTGGCTACTCATGATGATATAAGTACGCATGGTACTATCAGTAGAACCACCGCAGCAAATACGACGCCTGCTGCACCCGTGTCCGAAAGAAAGTCAAACGAGCGTCGTCAACAGACATCATCAAAGATATGGCAAAGAGTCAGTGAACATGCCAGTAATCCTAAATTCAGTGTGGATCAGTTACTGCACGCCGTCAAAAAGTCAACTTTATTAACAAACGAAAGACTCGTTCTAGACGAGTGGGACATGGAACAAATGCTACAAGATTTTTAAATCTTTTATATTTATTTTATTACGCTTAATATCTTCTCAGTCAATCACACACTCGACATATTATTTCATCTTGTATTTCTAATAAAAAAAAAAAGAATTGTACATAACATGACCTCTCTTTCAATTGACTCAAATAAGGCTCTCCTTCTCGTCATCGAATTGAATATCATCCATGTTTGTCGTTTCAAACTGAACATGGCCATCTTCTTCAAAGTAGTCAGAATCAAGCAAGCGGTAGAGGTCATCATCATCATCCAACACTTCAAGTTCTCTATGCTCACTCATCTCAAATTCATAAAGTGCCTTCTCACCCGATCCATCAAACTCAAGCACATGCACTTCATCCAATTCATCGACTACAGAGTCAGTAAGGTAGCCATCATATAGGTCAGTAAACTCTGCAGAATAACTGAGCTCTGAAGCATCATCGTCATCTTCAAATAGAAACTCATCTTGTTCATCCAACACCAGAGGACGCATTCCAAAATACCCACAGACACAAGAATCTCTCATGAAAGAAGAATGTTTTAATGTGGTATAAGGGAAAATAATAAAGATAAATAAACAATGAATCAATCATGTATTTAATCCTCTTTATTAATCAGTAAAGAATATTCTATTCAAGGTCAACTATGCATTCTATCTCTTGTCAGCAACTCATAAATATCATGTCGTACTTCATCTTCATCATATGCGGAATAGTCATCATCATCCTCATTATCGCCCATGAGCCTATGTTGGGGTTGTGAAGCCCATGTGTTCAGAGATTGAGTCACTGAGATCGCATCGTCTGCAGCAGAATGAGGCCGATTCGTCCGAGAGACGAGGTTGTACAACCTAAAGGATCGATTGCTACTACTTCCTGTCCTATGACTGCTACTCATCATACTTTCCGTCTCAGCATTCGTCTGTTGATTTGCCTTGATGTTATAGCCCATGTTTTGAAGTATGGCAGCCAAGTGCTTCATGATATCAATGTATTGCTGCTGACTGAGTGGATCTCGACTGAACCGTGCAATCTCATAGCCTTCAACATAAGTTGTGCCCAGTTGTTTATCCACAAGACCTTCCCGAATTAGAAATTCAATGTATTGTCGTACAGGACAATAAAGTGGTCTCTTGTAACTCGGATCAATATTGATCGCTACATTTTCAACAATGGCCGGTGTCCTCGCAATGGCCTGCTTAAAATCTAATCCTTCAAAGAGAGGAGTGCCTGATGAAATGTGAGCAGTGTGAATAGCAGTGATGATGATGATAATAATAATAACCTGGTTTTGCCCATCCTACTGCTTGTATATCTTCGTGTCTTGGTATTGTGTTTTGTTTGATGCTCTTTACTTGTTCAAATTCATGTTTGATTTTTAGATATACTTTCTATAAAAATCAATTAAATCATCTAATCCCCCTCTCCTTTTTCATCGCTTCCTTACTTCACAAACATCATTCTTTTTAATTGGGATATGTATCTTTGGTATGTTTTGCATTGATCTCCTGATGGATAACATGCGGCTACATGAGAATATCAATGAAGCAAGTGCCTAGTGCTCTCAATTAACTTTACAGATCTATCTTATTCTACTGCTTACCAGTAACGCATAACTTCCTCCTACAACAACTAAATTACGAAAATCAAATTTCCCAGTGGTTGTTTTATCTGCCAAGGCTTGTATGCTAACATCGGCTGCAGAGATTGCAATGCATACAGCTGTCAAGAGTATAAGAAGAAATAGAGAAGCCGTATAAAGATAATGTGGTAGCCTTGTGGATTTCATGATAAAAGAAAAGAAAAGAAATCAGATAACAATAATGTCATTTATAGCAATTTAAATATAAACAACCCACGCTGTGACCGCTCCTTGTTTTTCTCTCTTTTTTTTTTTTTTTTTTTAACAAAATGTCATCTAAACCCAATGTAAATAATATTGTAGGCGATTTAATGCGTTCTGCTGCTGGTGCTGGTGCAAAAAACGTAGCTGATGAAGATATTGATAAATATGTTGCAGACTTGATATTGAAAGAAGCAGGGGAAAAAAAGAAAAGATATGAAGAGATTGGTATTCAAGCATATAAACCATTGACGTAAACTTTTATTTTCAAACATGCACACGTTCTTTACTTATATCCTCTTTAGACCTAAACCACGGCCAAACACAAAATTCTTGTTGAACGTAATGAAAGCAACAGACAGCCATAACCAAATTGTGATAAAAAACAATGAAGAAAATGTAGCTAGATTAAGAAAGGAGAGATTAAGAAAAGAAAAAGATCAGAGGACTAAAAAGAGATCCAGACGAGAGAGTGAGGATGAAAAGAAGAGACATAAACACAGACGAAAGAGTCATGATAAAGAAAGAGAGCGCTCGAAATCACCTGTGAAATATCGTGGAAGAGGAAAGATAAGGGTTGAATCAGCCATGGATAAATACTTTTCGTCTGAATACGATCCTTTATTGGATGTTGATGATAACAATGAACAATGTATGACTGCGAATGAACATAGAAAATTACATAAAAAGAAGAAGGAAAAGAAATAAATCAACCTCGATATTTACGTAAAGTTTTCTGTAAAGTGTCAATCATAAAATAACCAGTCTGATTTGTTTGTGTACCTCTAATGATTCCATAATATGTACTCTATTGACTGCTTTGTGATTCTTTGCAAGTGATGTCTCTTCAGAAGCTTTGGCCATGTCATCCATAAAACAAAGAAAATCTAAATAAATCTAACATTCATTTAAACATGTGTCGACAAAAACCCATTTCACCCATTTATAAATTACAAGCAGTTCAACATTAGGTGCAAGTTTCTTTTCATTCAACTTTCTTTTTAAAATCTTTCTACATTTTTCACGTTCGAATCCATGTAATTTCATTTTCAAGAATTAAAAAAAAAAAAAAAAAAAAAAAGGAAAAAAAAAATACATGTTTTTATACAGAATAAAAATTCAAACTCCATAGTTCCCATACATACCATCTCTCTCTTTGATAACAACCAAGGTGATTAAGACATAATTCTTTATTACAAGCATATCAATTACATATCTGTTGAAAGTGTGTTCATGAGTTCCATCATCGTGCCTATACTGGATGATCGAGTGTCTCTTGAGTTATTAAATTGGTCATAGATTGAAAGTGTGCTGCCATCCTCCATCATGTGGTTATTGGGTGAGCCAAAGTCAAACCCACTCGTAAAATGATGCGTGTCGAGTGGTTGTAAGGTAGGCATCTCGGTTGTGATCTGTGAAAACACATCGTCTGTCCACACGGTCCCTGTCTCATCCGACTGATTCGTCCTTTTTTCTTCTAAACCGACCGGAATGTCTGGCAGGCCCTTGAGTCTTCTCCAGGTATTTGTCCGACTGACATCGTAATTGATGGCCAAATACCAAAATTCACTAAAGAACTCAGCCGGTAATTCCCAACTGGCACTCATCGTAGGATCACCGCCATGATAAAGTGCACCGTTCAGCAGCATGTCAAAACAACGGTCGTAGTCCATAATGTCTCTAAAGAGAATCATCCGATCTCTCATATGGGGTGTAGGCACTAGGTCGATACGTGGGTCGTGTGGAATGGCCAATTGTAAGATGGTAGGTTGTAGTCGGGCCGCGGATTGACCGACGTTGGTCAGTGTGGACTGGACTCGAAGCTGAAGTCGAATGTGTTGAATGGCGCTTAGACTGGAAGGGTCTGGATGGTCTTCTTTCTTTTCGTGCTTGTCCTTTGGTTCACTTTCTGCCTGTGCCCAGTCATTCGGCTGATGACTACCATCTTGTTCACTGTCTTCTCTCTTCACACACACACTTTGTTCTTCTAGGTCATCCTCATCCTCATCCTCCTCTTCTTCATATTCCTCTGTCATCTCTCGCTGATAGGCTGGTTTAGGAGAATCACTTTTCATTGGAGCATTTGCGAAATGAGCAGCCATGGTTGGTTTCAGATTGATATTGTTCTTTGTGTACGCATTCACGTAAGCTTCGATAGCATGAGGTTGTGTCTTTGCCATGTCGCTCAAGGCTTCCTCTGTCAGATAAGGAGAGTGTGTGGGTATATGGATATGATGATGTAGACAAACAAATTGAAGGGTGAGCACGACGCCCTTGAGATACCAGTTCTCTGCTCGGTAAGCATCCATCTTACTCTTGGTCTCGTGTAGTTCCTTGAACGCATTATTTCTTTGCTCTCTTAACTGTCGAATCGTCACTTCCAGCTCACGCAAATGTCTTTCTTTTCTTTCCCGAAACGCTCGTTGTGCAGCCCTGTTTTGTGCTTTGCGTAGTGCAGGCGATGCAGGATTGGGTTTCCTACCTGGTTTCTTTTTTATTTTGATCGGTTGCTGTTCGTCTTGAAAGGGACTTTGTGAAAAGGAAGCATAGTGATTTGTGGTTGTATTCCAATGGTGAGCATTCACATCTTGTAAAAAGCTTTCTACTGTCTGTCTGTCAAATTGTTCCATTTTATTTTACTCCTCTTCAACCCCCTCTGAATAGTGACAATAGAAAGAAGGCACACTGTAAGAAAAAAAAAAAAAAAAAAAAAAAAAAAAAAAAAGAGAGAGAGAGAGAAAGGCGTTGTTGTTTATTGAAATTCACACGTGAAATTTAATTTTGCGGGGAAAATTTAAAGACAGAGAAAAAGAAAGAGTTTGAATACAAAGGGAGAATGGGGGGGAATAAAGATGAAGAAAGGGAAATAAATGATGACAGTAAGTTTATGTTTTCTTACTTGTTTATTCTAATTTATAAAGTGATTTGGTTTAAAAACAGGATGTGAAAATGAAAAATGTTACCTTTTGTATAACTTTATTTTCATCTCATTAACATGAATGGTAGACATTTCAAGCTCCACATTTATCCCATCTACACCCCATTTGATGATATGGAAAACATGAGATTCGTACCAAGTCCAGTCCTTTATTCGTGTTCTCTTTCTTTTATCAACGAATGAGCTTTAAATATAAAAATGACTAATCAAATTATTTTCTTAAAATACGTGAACCCCAAAAAATGATCTTTTTTTTTTCGGTAAAAGAATATAGCATAAATAGATTAAAGCGCTTTACCTAAGCAATAATAGGTTTTTTATGAAAAGGTAATACATGTCGTAGTAATAAAAAGGATGAGCCGATAAATTACAAGACATCATTTGTGGTCATATTGGATATGGGGATAAAAGAGGATGGGGTCTGATCATGGAAGCAGTGATACTGACAGAGGTCGTAGCGGTGGTAGAAATGGTTTGGGTAGTACTTGACATGAAAGGCCTGTGTGTTTATTAGAGTTGTGGATAATGAATAGGATATGAATCATTAACCAGTGAGCATCCAAGCATGATTCCTCACCATCTACATCTTCACCTTTCATTCTGCACCATTTCCGGAAATAGATTGCACAAGTATAAATTTTTTTTTTTAATTTTAAAGATTATTTATTCATAAAATCCATTTGAGCGCGGGGTGTTTATCACATCTGTTCGCCCGGACTAGTTCAAGATGAAGTAAAGTAATATGAGGCTAAAAAACCCTTCGGGATCAAAGGTAAAAAAGGTCTATGGAAAAGTATTTGGAACGTGGTAGCATCCTTAATGCTTTAAGAGCCAATTTAGAAGGAGCTGACCATGTGGAGGTCTGGTACAAGTATCGATATGGTTGTAGAGATGGTCCAGTTTAAATAATATTGAACATATGGTTGGCCAACGAAGAATCCAAGGGGTAACTGTATGACTTGAACGAGGAAGTTTTGTTGGTAGGAGATTTAAAAGGAACAACAAAGGATCTTCAATAGTGCTAGGCATTTGTAGCCGGTTGTGCATGTTGAGACATTGAATTGCGTGCGATTTTGTCAGCACCTGATTTGGATGGATGGGACAAGGCCTGGGTTTGCCACCAGGAAGCCATCCAAGGCGCCATCTTATGCATCGGCTACGTTCTTTTCGGGTCATCGGCAACCAAAGGATTGGATCAAGTGAGACTGTTGGTCTACAGCAAGAAAGCAGTTTTGAATTTTTACATTGTTTTTGGTAATCTAGACTTTGTTGCAGAAATTGTTTTTTGATGGCCTTGAAAGCCTTGAGACTGAGCTCTTCCACTGGAGGAGGCATGATTTTCCAAAGTGAGGACTTGGATAGTTTGTACCATTGTTGATGTCTATCATTTTGTATGTGCGGCATAAGCTTTGTAAGGAGAGCGTCTTCAGGTAGCGTAAAAGATCGAAAGAGGAATTGAGCCTGGAGTATGTTTAGTCGCTCTTTCATTGTTGGCAAGCGTGATAAGTGACGCATAACTTTGGTTGAGGCTCGTTTAGATGCGCCATATATTCGTCGTAAGCAATCATTCTGAGCATCTTCGAGTACTTTTATTTGGGAGGCAGTTAACCGATTGATTGCTAATCCATATTCTAGCCGGGCACGTACTATTTGTGCGTAGAATCTAGTGGATAGAAGCCTGTCGAACCCATTGGGGTTGACACCCACAGAAGTCAATACGTTCATCATAGCAAATGCCTTGCAAACATTGTGTTCTATTAGCTCTTGTGGATTGAGGTAACCGCCCGGTTTAAAGGGAACTCCAAGATACGAAAAGGAATGTTGTTTGAGTAAAGTCTGTCCATAAAGCTCATAGCTCAAGTCATCATTCATGTCACTTAACACTACGCATTTAGATGGGTTCCAATGAAAGCCGAGTGAGAAACTGTAATCTTCACAAATCTTTAATAGCTTTGGCATTTGTGCTCTTTCAGAGATCAGAACTACATCGTCAGCATATAACAAGCAATTTATAAGTGGGGCTAATTCCACTGGGGAAGTATCCTCTGATGGCTGCTTCAGTCGTAGCCTTTTCGGTAGATCATTGATATATATAGAGTAGAGCATTGGGGAGAGTATTGATCCTTGTAGAACTCCTGTTCGTGGGGAGAAGCGATAGGAAGTCTCATTATTAAGAAGGACCTCAAGGTAGACTTGATCAAAAAGATGTTGGAGGAGAGCTAGTAGTGGAGGTGGTGTTGTTGGCTGTAGGGACTGCCAGATAAGATTACGGTCAACAGTGTCATAAGCAGATTTTATGTCGAGGAAGATCAGGATAGGTTTAATCTTGTGGTGAGTGCGTAATATTTGGCATATTTCAGCCAAACAGAGGGCTTGATCTAGTGATCCACGACATTCTCTGAATCCGCCTTGCGCAATGTCAATAGGAGGGCTGTACAGTTGGACGTCATTCTGTAAACAGCGTTCTAGGATTTTGCGAAAGATCGAGGTTAGGCTGATTGGCCTAAAATTACCAGGACCTGTTGGAGTACCTTTCTTGCGACTTTATTTTTTATGTGTGCAGATTTTTTACAGTCGTTCCACTCTCAATGTGAGGATTTTGCGAAAAAAAAGTACGGGCTTTCAAATAAATATTGGGGGTCTTTCCAAAAAAAATTCACTGGTTGTTTGAAGTTCAATTCGCGGATTGTGAGAGGGTCATTTCACACTTTATTTTAAATAAAAGTATATTTGGTATTAAATTGGAATATGATTCAAATAGTTCTCAAACTGGTGCTTTGAATGCTGAATTATATTTTCAAGATGTTGAATAGGAACTTCATTCGCAGCATCAGCAATTCTTTCTTGCAAGGTTTCGGTATCTTTGAGCTTTTCACGTCTAACTTTATGTTTAACTAACGCCCAAAATTGCTTAATGGGATTAAGCTCTGGCGAATATGGAGGAAGATACACGTACTTATAGTCTCTATTTCTCTCATTGAGAATATCTTGTATCTCTTTATGAATTCTCGAATTATCCATGATAAAGTAATACCCTTTCATTCCGTCGTACTTGTCTAAAATGTTCAAGGTTTCTCGCACAAATCGCAAGTAATGGCCAGTTGTTGTGCCTTTTGGACCATCATCATTAGATGCTGCAGGGGTTTTTCTTTTTTTTGCCTCCTTGTACCTTTCTTACTTTTGGAGGTTGCTTTGGTACACGAATACTCTGATTAATCACTCCTACTGTAGATATAGCACCAATAATAGTATGAGAAGGAGCTCTTGTGGTAGGAGAGATGGTCACTGCCATCTGTCCCCTAGGAGCCCAGGTTCTGCTTGGTTTCATATTAATGTCAAAACCAGCTTCATCAATAAAAATGCAATTTTTGGAGAAATCCATATCTGTATTGCTCCATCGGATAACCCAGTCATAACGGTTTTGAATATTGTTCTCATTTGCTCTTGCCTCCGGCCAACGTGTAGTTTGCTTTAGGCTAAGATTACATTCATCTCTCATGAACTCATGTACTCTAGACTTTTTAATTTCGAGACCAGCAAATTTGCTCGGAAGCATTTCAACAGCATCCACAATATAAGCATTTGGTTCATTGTCAAAAAACTCAATAAGACTTTGTTTATGCTCATCCTGCAACCTGTTTTTGGGCCTGTTTTGATTGTCTGTTTTCTTCTTCAGAGTAAAGGAATCTGGGTCTTCTTGCAGTTTTTTCCACCAAGTGCGCGCAGTACTTTCTTTGACTTCAGCTTTCCGGGCAGCTGCAGAAACTGACATCAAGTGTTGAATTTTATGGTAGAAGAAAAGCTCTCTCGAGGCTGGTGTATATTCCAAGTATTTCTTTGAACGACTGGTCTTTACACCCTTCACAATGTCTTTGCTTTGTTCAGTCTCATTTTGAATCATGGAATCACTAGTCTTTTTTTCAAGGTACGAATCGAGATTAACCAGTTGCCTTACAGCAAAAAGGTCAGACTCCTCATCCACAATGTCCATAGCTTTGCGGCCAGACTCATAAAAAATGTTTCCTTGGCCATTTTCCTTTAGAAATACTAGCTTGTGCATTTCGCAGTTTTTTAAGAATAAAGTGTGAAATGACCCTCTCACAATCCGCGAATTGAACTTCAAACAACCAGTGAATTTTTTTTGGAAAGACCCCCAATATTTATTTGAAAGCCCGTACTTTTTTTTCGCAAAATCCTCACATTGAGAGTGGAACGACTGTATACTTGTGCAATCTATTTCCGGAAATGGTGTACAGTCCGGCTGGTGGATATTGTCCGTTACAAAAAAAAGGCATTCCCTTATTTTGGCCCCTCAAATGACGAAAGCAAAAAATAAAAAAAAGTCACACACCCACATAAGTCCTGGATATTTAGAAATACTTCGCGTTTTTTAATTTTAGAACTAGCAATACTCATTTCATTTAGCCATGTCAACTTCAACAACTAGATTTTACTCACCTAATGTTACACTGCTTCCAGGAATAAATGTCGCGTTTACTTGTCGCTTTTTTGTATATATTATATTATTAATTTTGTAAAAGTGCGACTTTACTTTTTGAAAATGGTGTACAGATTTTGAAAAGATGGAAGTCAGCAAAGATAATTAGGAGAAGGAGCTTAAAAAATGGAGGATTCTACTTGCGTTCACTGGATAAACAAAGACTTCAGAGTTAAGGAAACTGAGAGCTCTTCATTGGGCCGTCATAAGACGGTTTTGTGGAGTAAAAAATATGTGTGTCATCGTGGACCTGACACTTATGTATCTAAGGCCAGAACGAACGATGACAACGGTCGACTAGTACAAAAAATTCTAAAAAAATTGGCTGTAACGCCATCATTATAATGACCTGTCGCATCTCTGATCCAAGTATTGTTGAGTTTACATGAAAAAATGATTACAATCATATTCCTGGATCCTACTCTGCTTTACAACGTATGTCAATTTCGGATACTTTGCGAGATAAGATCAAAAATTTCTTATGTAAAGGATTTTCTAGAAGAGAAGTAAGATCATGTCTTCTTCAAGAAATGGAGGAAGATGAACAACAGCCGGATAAGATGTTTATAATGTTTGGCTGATGGTAGCAAAGAATATGTTTCAGTTTAACAATAATGAGTTTGAATCACTTTAATTATGGAAGAGAAACTTATAGACTGTGGTTATAGAGTTATTGATCACTCGTTAGATAATGTTTTCTATGGATTCATCTCATTATGGCAAATGGATATAATGAAAGTTTCAAAATGCTTTTCTTTGGACTCAACGCTTGAAATATCATCAAGAAGTAATGAAGTCTTGTACAGTTTAGTTGTCGGGCATCCTGATACTGGAAAAGGAGTACCTATAGGTTATTTACTCACCAATGACCAGTCAGTAGCACCTGTATTAGAATGGCTTAAATTTTTGCAGAGACAACTGCTCTATGCAGCCTGAACAAATTACAGTCGGTTGTAGTATTCCTGAAGCAGATGCAATCAGAACTACTTTTGGAGAAAATTGCCGTATACAATTATGCTTTTTTTCACGTTGCGCAATGTTGGAGTAGAAACTTGGTAACAAAGATCAAAAACCAACCTGGCCAGTACAACAATACAAAAGTAATCAGAGGCAATATCATGAGTGAATTGATATCAATCATATATGAAACTGTTCGCGAGAACGTAGTTGAAAAAGCAAGTCAGTTTAGAGAAAAGTGGACTTCAGTTCAACCAAAGTTTGTCGATTACTTGGAGGCTAGATGACTTGCTTTGGACGGCTACAAAAAATGGTCTGCAGCATATGTAATTGAAGAGCATCGAAATATGCTCACCAATAATTACATCGAAAGCTGGCATAATCAATTAAAATCAGTTTATTTAAAAAGAATCAAGAATGGAAGATTAGAACGTCCTGTCTTCATTCTAACAAGTGATGTTGAAAGTGATTTAAAGCTTGATGCTGAAAGAATTTTCTCTGAAGCAGGAAGGATGGGGCCTGAATTGAGAAGGAGAAGATAGCGAGGGACAGTATCTGACAGTATTCCAGAGGATAGAATGATAGAAATGATCTCGAAGGATGGCGATACTCAATACACCGTCGAATCATTTAATCAAGAAAATATTCGACTAGAGTTAGATTCTTTTCATCTCAAAAGAAGCATTACTGCAATCAGTGATCATGACATTCTCGATAATGACTATAAAAAACTTAAATAAGACAGATAATTGACTCTGTTGATAACTCTAGAAGAATGGGAACTCAAAAAAGCCCAAATAATTAAATAAATTGCGAAGAATATTCAGGGCATATGCGGCCTTTTTTGTGGATGCGTGACTTTTTTTTATTTTTTGCTTTCGTCATTTGAGGGGCCAAAATAAGGGAATGCGAAATCACCTGCACCAGTAAGAATGAAAAATTGGGTGGCTTGTTGGCCAGTTTACGAAGAAGGAAAGGTATAAACGGCTGCGTCATCCAAGAAATTTGTTTTTGTTTTCTTCTTTTTTTTCTTTAGGGTGATTACCCAAGTGAATGTAAATGACAGTAGGTGCTAGTGTTCGCCCTCCATCTATTCCCTCTTTATGTTTGCGAATCCCCTTTTTTTTCTTTAGGGTGATTACCCAAGTGAATGTAAATGACAGTAGGTGCTAGTGTTCGCCCTCCATCTATTCCCTCTTTATGTTTGCGAAGCCTTTTTTTTTGAATCAAAGCCTGACACTAAACCTAATTTTCTTTTAGAGTAGACTACTATTTCATTCAAAAAATTGCTAATTCAAGAAACAGATTTAAGATTATTACATATTTGTAGTACGTTCATGGAATAGGAAACATGAACGCTCATTACAAGGCTGTTATCGAGGACAAAGGTGATACTTCTCTACCAATTTTTTACGTATTTACAAAATATAACTTACATCAGCATTTATATTCGCAGCCATAAAACATTTTCTTGTAAGGTACTACTGACATTGCCACTCATGTAGAGATACGCTGAATGTTGTAATCAGTTTGACTTCGCTAGGTATTCTTATTTTCAGAAGTACATCAACAATTCCGATAATAACACCACCACCTTTTTTTAAAAAAAAAAAAGAAGCGAGGCTAGGCCAGCAAATAGTTGTATTCCCTAACCTAAATAACCCAAAAAATAATTTACCGCTCTAGTTTTCCCTTTTTTATAATTATACTTACTGTCTATCAAACATTGGTACATATGTTTATATAATGTACATTTAATTTCTTCAACTTCAATTTTCGTGAAACTTTTCAGTAATCAAATACGTTAGTCATAATGACAGCAGATTTTATACAGTTGTTAAGAACAATACAGCATCAAGCAATAAAGGCACATATTTTTAAAAGATGCTTTTTTTTCTTTTAGACTGAAAGTTTATGTTAATAACTTACAGCAACGGTCGCTACACTATGAAATACTTAAAAGGAACCGACACATGTTTTTATACAGCAATGAAAGCATACATAAAGTTAAGTTAAAATAGAGTTATAAAAAGGTTATAAGTGCTTGTATAAGATCATAAAAAGATCACTTCAGGTATGAAGTCAAATTCAAGAAAGATTGTTTTCGCGCATCTCTTCAAGTTTTCTCTTTCCGTTTTTCTGATTTTTGTTGTCAGAAGCAAAAAAACAAGGAGTTAGTTCAAAATTTAAAGTAGGATCTTCTTCATCTTCTAGTTATGTAATCGTTCCAATTGTTTTTTCCATTATCAAACGAGAACACCAAATCAAGCGCAAGCATTTCTTAATTGATTTAATAAAAAGACCTTGACTTGATGGGTATCTGGCTGCCTCTGTCTTCCGCATGCGACAAACATACCCATTTGGGCAATCCATAACCAAAAATTTGATATTCAAACCTATTATTATATATAATATTGATTTTTAACCATCAAAAACAGACTCCTCAATGTTACTTACCACAAGTGATTATCCCAACAGTCTCTAGCTGTCTTAACTTGGTATGTGCTACCGTTAAAAGTTTAATGAGCATACCCTTCATTATTTTGGGAACTTTGATTTGTTGATCAGTGATCCCTTCATCACTATACTCTCTAGACGATTTTTTTGCTTCGTAAACTCCAATATCGTAACCATCGTACCTAAAGGCCATATCTACTCTTTTTCCTGTCTTTTGACGAGCAATTTTGTCAACGGACGATAACTTTCTTCTTTGATTCATCTGTTCACTTGATACTTCACTAGTCTTTTCTCTATTAATATAAATTAAGAAATTTTCAAATCAGACATAAGAATTCATACGTAAATAAAACAATTACATACCTTTTAGCAATAAGTTGGCCCTGATCAAATGCCCAAGGAATCACTTTCTAAATTCGATCAATTATTTCATCTTCACCGCCAATGGTTACATGTACTTTGTTAGACATTAAGATATCTAACCCCTCAATCAACGATTTCTTTGTCCAATAGTTATAACTATCTGTTTGTGGGTTCACATATTGTTCACTTATGGTTTTGTGCATCTGTATTAAATTCTTTGAAAAGCAAAGTATGTGTAGATGTCAATATCATTATATGTTAGACAGGTGACTTAGCTTACATGATAATTTGGATCAATAGTAATGCTAGATTTTGGCACGCTTTCAAATGTAGGGCTTCTGAATGAACGGATCTCGTCTAATTCTTGCTTGGTAAAGATGCTATCCCATGTTAACGTATCTTCTGGATCCAAAATCAAAGAATGACTTGGACTACAAAGAAAGAAAATGAATGATTGATTAAATACAGTTGTATTAGTACTTACTGATCAAAATTGCATTTTTTCGACAACTCTTCCATCTTCAATTCTACGACAGTTCCAGTAGAGAGCGTCCACATTTTGGTTTTATCCAAAGAACTGAAAATATTTATGATTTCTTGCTTGTCAGTTTCAGATAAAGCTGATTTTACTGAACTTGTACTTGTCGTATAATAGCTTTGCGTTGTAGATGAACTTGACTCAGAATTATGTATGTCTGTATTAAACTCTAAGCTCTTGGATTCCATGCATTGATTGAGTCTTTTTATTATGCCCTCAGAAATTGGTAACCAATTAGGTTTTATCTTGATCTAAAAAACATTGTTAGATGATAGTAATTTCATTGATATGGAATGTTTTTTACAAGTTCAAAATCTTTTTTCCTAGCAGTTTCAGTGATTCTTAAAAGCCAAATTCTTTTAAAATTATTAAAACATGATGGAGTGTAGCTTTCTACAATTTCATTTCGTAACCTGTCGATAACATCTTGTATACTGATATTTTCTTTTTCATTCTTTAATTGATTCATCGCATTAGCAATAGCTATAATTATAATAAAAACAAGATTTTTAATCTCTCATTGTCTCATAACAGCAATATTTTTCTTTCACCTTCACTGTATTTTATATCTAGAGATTCCATTTTTATCTTATAACATAAAAGATGAAACAAGTAGTGGGCAGGCAACACAAACAAATAAAAAATAAGCAATTAAGGGAAGGCTAAATGTTTTGTTCACAAAAATAAAAATGGATATTTCAATAGGACCCAAAATTATCTATGATTTTATTTAATAATATATGTCCAGAGTTTATATACTTTTCACAGTGTAGATATTAATATATGTACTATGCGGATGGCGAAATGCTATATTCTATTATGCAGATCTTTACATAATTTAATATAAGCATTTGCTCCTCATTCACCAGTCTATTTTGGTAGATATACATACATATTAATAAGTCTACATTTCCATATACTCACATTATCAATCCTTAATAATGCTTGATTGCTATACAATGATTATCTTTGGAGCACAACACTAAAGATTAGAGCGTACTATAAAAATACGGATTTATGAAGTATTGTAAGTATTATATGAGAGCGTTAGAATCTTTGTTGTCCCCATCTTCCACCACCTTTACATACTATTTTATTACAGCAAGTATAACATGAAAGATTAAGAAGGATTTTGATATTGGAAATGACAAATTTGAATATGCAATACGGCGCAAAAAAAACACCGCATTCTTGAGATATTTGCAGATAAAAATTTGAGAATTAAAAGGAGATAGTACTTGAAAACTAGTGAATGAGTCTCTATGTAATCTCTTTATTAGATTTCAAGACGAGAGAGAGAACCCATTTAATCAAACTACGCCTTTATATAGGAAATAAAATTATTCAGGGACCGAAGTGTGCTCAAGGTCAATTTCAGTATTGAGCTTGAACAATATAAATATTGTATATGGTTAATATTGTAAATGAGTCTTAGAGAATATGTAATATATAATATTATGTATTCAGTATTTGTTATTTCTTATATAAGATTTGAGTAATCTCATACGAATAATAAGTATTTAATGGGGTAAATACAACAATTCTGCTCACCTTAGCAATTTTTTTTAGTGGGAGCTACTTCGCTCTTTTGGGTGAATTAAGCAAAGTAATTTGACTTAGGCGAGAGGAATTAAGGCTGAGGAGTTTAGATATCAAAAAGTTACTAGGTGGGTCCTCTTGTGGTCGTATATATCCAGTAAAATGGGTAGGTTTATCGTTGTATAGGGTAGTATAAATGGACAGGTTTAAATGATTTAATAATACAATGCTTTATTTATTTAATTATGTATTCAATAGTATACATTTTTCATTTGATTTACACCAGAATAAAAAAGAAAAGGAATAAAAAAAAATAAAAAATAATAATAATAAAATAATAAAGGATGAACGGATCCAGTACTTTCATAAGCCATTGCTTACCTGTCCTTGATGATAATATCCAATGCAGCTCATTTAGAAGATTTAATTTCATTTGACAGCCTTCATTACAATCTACTTTACATTCGACAATCTTCATTACAATCTACATTCAACAAGATGATTAATATTTAACTTCTTAAAATTTCATTATGTACCAGGATTGTTTTTTTTTTATATAATTTGGTAATGAATATCCATTGTCTTATACAATCACTACTGTCTTTCCTCAAGTGCATGCTCGTGTACTGTATTGGGTTCAATAATGCTCTATCGTCACCGTTGTTATCATAGATATCACTATAGTTGGTTCATACGCTTTTTTCATTGCAAAATAAAAGAGAGTATTAATATCTAATGAATAAAAACCGTTAGTCAAGAGAAAAATAATAAACAAATAAATTATACCTTTCATCTTGTTTAAACATATGACCTATACAATACGCTGTTAGCTAAGGCTCAATTTATCTAAAGTGTATACACTATAATCTTACCTAATATCAACAGCAAATGCAATATGAAACAACATATCAAGTACAGTATACAAAAGCAGTGGATGAATAATTATGTATAGTTGCGACAAACTGGTCTACAGCATGGTATGGTGTTGACTATACACTTAAATTGTATACTACAGATAGAGTAAGTAAGATACCAATGTAAGGAAAGAAAAAAAATAACACAAGTGTTAATATATACATGTAAAAAAAAAAGGATAAGGGTTGTTACATGTTGAAATCTAATCATAAATTTTCTTCTAATTAGTGAGCCATTAGTTAAAATCATCTTGGTTGACTAAAGAAAGCACAACATTTGAAGCAAAGATAGCTAGAGTCTACTATAAGCAAGAAACAAAAAGTTATACAACATCTAACAACTTTATACCATATAATAAAATATTGTTTTCTTTCTTTTGTAATAATTAGCTTTTTGAGTTGGTTTAGCTTTGTTCATTTTGTTTTCAAAACATGGTGCATATCAGTAATAACTAAAAGTATCAAAAACTGTTAACAAGGTAGAGTAATAACAAAAATACAAGAAAAAAAAAAAAAAAACGCTTTAAAATTCATGCAAGTTTATTTCGTTGAACTAATGTCGTAGGACCAATGACATTGAAGAATAACAAAGGCAAATAAAAAAAAAGAATAGGAAGAAAAATAATTAGCATTACCATCGTGAAGATTTAGTCATGAGACAATCTCGCATGGTACCCACGATTAAGAATTTAAAGAATTAACACTTTTTTTTTTTATTAAAAAAGATAGCAAAATAAAAGAAAAATGAGTTTTATACTTAACTTTAGCCTAGAGAACAACCGTCTTTAATACCTATAGTTTTATATTAACCTCTTCTTTTTCCATAAATATTTGCGTTTTAGTATTATGTTTTCTAAACTAAAGGTTACTTGCTATCTACAAATGTATATTGCAAGATATGAACCAATTTTTGCTTACGTTCTATATTAGTTTCTACTTTTTTTTGGTTTTTACTTATAATACTCCAGAAATAATAATGCACATGCATTAGATATACGGATCATCTCTAATAATCAGCATTACCCCAAACAGAACCATTGACTAATTAGGTAGATTTAATCAACTAAAGCCGAATAGGCATCCTCAAGAATCATAATCTTTATCTGATTTCTACAATAAATATTTTTAAATTATTATTATCTGCTCTTCATCTCTTTTTTTTTTTTTTTTTTTTTTTTTTTTTTACCTTTGTCAAAAAATTTAGTCTCCAATGCTTCAAACTATTTTTTCTCCTTGTAACCTTTTCTAAATTGCAGTTACATCAGATATGTGGTGGATGTATGTCGCATTTTATTTAACAACGCAGAGCTGGTGATCTGTTATTGCAAAGCTCTATTTCAGAGACTACTTTGTCTGATGATGTTGTTGATAACGATGTTAATATAAAAGTTGACTTGAATGTTGGCATGTATGTTGACATGAAAAGTATGTCTAGTGTTAGAATTGAATCTGTTGCTTCATCACTTGATGACAATAAAGAAATACAAGTAGTAATTCCTGATCATCATTGAGCTTTCTTAAAAATAAGTCTACATATAATTCCAACGTACGTATAGTAATCAAGCCTGCTTTCAGAAAGTTGTAAATGCGATGAAAAATCACAAGCTCGACGTATTTAATGTGTAAATGGTTGAAAAAGGATATCGAATGCAAGCATTTTGCTGTGTTAGATGTGGCAAACAACTTGAATGTGTTGAGTTATTCTTATATTCAGCAATAAAGGATAAATTCAAAGCTATGATGATAAAGTTGGTGGTAGACATGATGGTGTACTTTCCGATCTTTAATTACTGCCTTATACTTCACTTCATTTATACAAACTTCTCTTTTTATCTATTTATGCTTTTATGCCTACGTCTTTGATTTAATAACTTCTTTTTCCACATTTCCTTTTTTTCTAATTACCATCAAAACTTCATCCAAGATACAATTTAATCTTCTCTTATGTATTGCTGTATTCATATCAATCACACTTTAACTATAGCCCAAATAAATTCTATGAATATGTTACTGTATTTAAAACTTTTTAGAAGAAACTATTTTGATACCTTTTGTAATTGTAATAAAAAAGAATCGTTTTCAGAGTTGCTAAACAGAGGTTCAGGTTTTGTATCTGTTAACAAGTTGCACTACAAAATGATATGCTGTTTGACACCTTCCATTATCTCTACAGTTTTACATTCCTGTTACAGGAATTTACAATCTTATATCCAATATGCTAATCAAAATAAGATTTTTTCATTATGAGCACTGAACTTGTATGTTTTTTTTTTCCTACCATATAGAAATTTTTTCTACTAAATTTTTCTAAAGCACAGGGCTAAATAAAGAGTAGCTCATATTCTATAGGTATACGTTAGACACAATATATATTAATAAGCATTCACTATTTACCTTTAAAAGAAAGCTAAACCTTGTTAAGTAATTGTAAAAGCATGTTATTCAAGTTCCTTCTATAAATCACTAGAATCAAAAGTAAACATATTTTTCTTTATCATAACGATTTACTTTTACACTTTCACGGAGCCGTGTGTTAATCTACCAACGTATAATTATAATTCAGGATAAAAAAAGTAATTCTGATGGAAAGGGGCAAATAACTAAATTAAGGTACAAGATAAATAATAACAATTTAATTGTTAAGAGGTGTTTAGAATAGTAAAAATAACTATGAGCCGTAAGAATTTCGTAGCAGGATTACGTGAAGAAGGAAAAGAAGTACAATCGGAAGTTTTTTGTACTTTTTGAAACACTTGTAAGTTATAACGACGTCATTTCATAGCATTTGCAAACGCGTTTTTTTTATTATTTTTTTTGTATTGTTTTTGCAAATTGGATTATTTAATTTATGTAAATGATTAAAACAATTATTGGATCTATTATTCTTTAGCAACAAAACAAATAAGCTCCTTTGGCTTCAATAAACTGAATATAACAGAAAAAATTATAATAATAAAGGACAACCTACTCAAAACAATATTTTTACTGAATGAGGGAGTAATTTATAAATGAATTACTTTATTGTATATGGTTTGAACTTGATAATAGTTTATACAGCACTTTTTTATATCTATTACGTATTTATATTCTTCAGTTTACTTCCCCATATTTAATACAAATAGTAAAGATCCACAACTATGACAAATCACTCTCAGTTCAATTAGCTTAAAAAGGTTGTAATGTAACTCAACTAGTCAAAGTATAATGAAGCAGTACTACATTTGGATACGAAGAAAAGTTATGGCAATCAAAACATGTCTTGTTTAAATTTGCTGAAATAAATAGAACTAATGGTACAGGTACACTACTAATTCTTTGACATAATGCTTACATGTCTTCTTTTTCACAATTTAAGTTTCCTTTAAAAACATGTCAGCTGGAGCACAAGATGTAGAATTGGTTTAAGATACAACAATTGACAGTAGCATAAAAAACATGGGCTTTGGTTTTTTTTACATTTTTGGCCGTGATTGAGTTATATGTTGTCTTTTTTTTTGTTGTTGTAAGTTATCTATTCTAAAAACAACCGCAAAATATAGCTCAAGAAAGAAACAAAAAAGAGTGTTGCAGATCGTCTTTTTAAAAAAAATAAAAAATTGCATATAATCTACTTTATTCGTGATCGCTTAAAGAAACTAATGAATAGGATCTCTTTACGACCATTACAGTCATAATGCAGAAAAATGCGAGTTGTGCAATATGGCTTTGTTATGTCTTTTTAACAGTATAAATAAGGTTGTATATAGTTTTAAAAGTGATTTTGCCAAGTAGATTCACTTTATTTCAGCATTTACCTGTAGAAAAAAAAAAGTGGAGCAATAAAAAAGGCTGAAGCATTTTTAAAAAAATAATGTGGAGGACAATGAAAAAACAATAGAAAATTAACATTTTTGGTAATCAAAACGATTTATATAGAATAAAATACCTTCCGAAAGTAAACCTTGCGCCGTAGTGATATGATTTGATTGCTGTAAATGCTTGTGTAATTATTTTACTAAAACAGCAAATGAACTGATAGATGTTATCTTATTTATGGGAAAGATGTAAACGCTGTCTTTAGTATGGGCGGTAGTATGTATTATCCATATTGAGATTCTTTATATGCCGTATCATCATACTATTCTCTGTTACCATCTCTGTTTTTTGTACTTTATATTAGCAAATTGTTGCCCTATAAGTATTCGTTTATGTTTTATTGTCAAGTTATAAGAAAAGCAAAACTGCCCTTTGAAATACCAATAACCGCCTATTGGGAATTGAAAAAATGCACATTGAAAAAAAAAGCCCCGCCCATTGGTACTGTTTTCACTGTATATACACCATTCGTTCCCCAGTCAAAGTGATGCTACATCTAATAAACCAACCTACGATGAAAGAACGCACTCACATTTTACAGACGAAATTTCTCCTCCGTTCCTTGAATGTTCCTGATGATACTCTTTTGTTCCAACTATTACCATACATTAGAACTTCTGCAAGTGGCTCACAGTGGTATAAACTTACGACCTCTCCTCTGTGGCGAATTTGTACCGTACAAGATGTAGAACAAATCGACAAACGCCGTTTCCAAGCTATTCGTCAAGTGTATCTCCAAAACTCCTTAGAGCAACGTCGTGATAACACTAACTCTGTCCTTTTATCTGCCTGTCGTGTTGACCTAAAAGTTGATCCTATACTATGGCTCCCAATGACCCCCGTCGAACGTAGTCGCTTACTCCGTTGGCGTCTCGGTTGGCTTCCTGGTGGCCTCCCCAAACCGTGTATCTACCACCCATTTGACCTACTAACAAGGACTCATGCCACTGAATGTCTTCATATGCATCGACGTCTACAAATGCCACGATCTATCCCTGACCCTCTGTCATTTCTCTTAAACAAGCTGCCCACTTCCAAAAAGAAACCAACCGAAAAAAACCGATCAAAGCATATTGCATGGTCTATTCGTTGGCCAATTATCTGTCAAATTTTACATGAACTAGATTATTTGCATCACGATCAAATCTCTCCTGATGTTCCCCCTCTTGGTCAAAAATTATTATCTTGGTTATTCTCTAGCTCTTAAATGCATTGATTACACCTTACTATCATCTTCCCTTCTTTATCCTTTTTACCTTTTTGGCTATCAAAAAGGTTCTTAGTTTCCCTAACACTTCTTTGAACTGGCCCGGGCAATACAATATGTCAAATATTATGTGCTCATTTTGGGTTTTAAAAAAAATTTTACAAATAAAAAATTACTCTTTAATCGTATATACACCATTTATGACAAAATTGCTCCTGAAATTCCACCTCTGGGTAATAAGCTATTGCACTGGTTCAGCTCTAATTAATCTCGTATCGTTTGTTACTGCATCTTCTTCGTCTTCCCATCTTTATCCTTTTTCCCTTTTTGCCAATCAAAAAGGTTTTTTAGCTCTTTAACCATCTATTGATCTGACCCGGGCAATACAATAATTTCCATTATTATGTGCTCAATTGGGTTATTTTAATTCTCAGATAAATAAAAATATTCTTTCATCGTATATACACCATTTCCGGAAATAGGTTGCACAAGTATAAAAATCTTTGCACACATAAAAAATCCAGATTGCTCGAATGAAATTTTTAGACCGCACACCAACCGGACTCGCTTTGCACACATAAAAAATAAAGTCGCAAGAAAGGTACTCCAACAGGTCCTGGTAATTTTAGGCCAATCAGCCTAACCTCGATCTTTCGCAAAATCCTAGAACGCTGTTTACAGAATGACGTCCAACTGTACAGCCCTCCTATTGACATTGCGCAAGGCGGATTCAGAGAATGTCGTGGATCACTAGATCAAGCCCTCTGTTTGGCTGAAATATGCCAAATATTACGCACTCACCACAAGATTAAACCTATCCTGATCTTCCTCGACATAAAATCTGCTTATGACACTGTTGACCGTAATCTTATCTGGCAGTCCCTACAGCCAACAACACCACCTCCACTACTAGCTCTCCTCCAACATCTTTTTGATCAAGTCTACCTTGAGGTCCTTCTTAATAATGAGACTTCCTATCGCTTCTCCCCACGAACAGGAGTTCTACAAGGATCAATACTCTCCCCAATGCTCTACTCTATATATATCAATGATCTACCGAAAAGGCTACGACTGAAGCAGCCATCAGAGGATACTTCCCCAGTGGAATTAGCCCCACTTATAAATTGCTTGTTATATGCTGACGATGTAGTTCTGATCTCTGAAAGAGCACAAATGCCAAAGCTATTAAAGATTTGTGAAGATTACAGTTTCTCACTCGGCTTTCATTGGAACCCATCTAAATGCGTAGTGTTAAGTGACATGAATGATGACTTGAGCTATGAGCTTTATGGACAGACTTTACTCAAACAACATTCCTTTTCGTATCTTGGAGTTCCCTTTAAACCGGGCGGTTACCTCAATCCACAAGAGCTAATAGAACACAATGTTTGCAAGGCATTTGCTATGATGAACGTATTGACTTCTGTGGGTGTCAACCCCAATGGGTTCGACAGGCTTCTATCCACTAGATTCTACGCACAAATAGTACGTGCCCGGCTAGAATATGGATTAGCAATCAATCGGTTAACTGCCTCCCAAATAAAAGTACTCGAAGATGCTCAGAATGATTGCTTACGACGAATATATGGCGCATCTAAACGAGCCTCAACCAAAGTTATGCGTCACTTATCACGCTTGCCAACAATGAAAGAGCGACTAAACATACTCCAGGCTCAATTCCTCTTTCGATCTTTTACGCTACCTGAAGACGCTCTCCTTACAAAGCTTATGCCGCACATACAAAATGATAGACATCAACAATGGTACAAACTATCCAAGTCCTCACTTTGGAAAATCATGCCTCCTCCAGTGGAAGAGCTCAGTCTCAAGGCTTTCAAGGCCATCAAAAAACAATTTCTGCAACAAAGTCTAGATTACCAAAAACAATGTAAAAATTCAAAACTGCTTTCTTGCTGTAGACCAACAGTCTCACTTGATCCAATCCTTTGGTTGCCGATGACCCGAAAAGAACGTAGCCGATGCATAAGATGGCGCCTTGGATGGCTTCCTGGTGGCAAACCCAGGCCTTGTCCCATCCATCCAAATCAGGTGCTGACAAAATCGCACGCAATTCAATGTCTCAACATGCACAACCGGCTACAAATGCCTAGCACTATTGAAGATCCTTTGTTGTTCCTTTTAAATCTCCTACCAACAAAACTTCCTCGTTCAAGTCATACAGTTACCCCTTGGATTCTTCGTTGGCCAACCATATGTTCAATATTATTTAAACTGGACCATCTCTACAACCATATCGATACTTGTACCAGACCTCCACATGGTCAGCTCCTTCTAAATTGGCTCTTAAAGCATTAAGGATGCTACCACGTTCCAAATACTTTTCCATAGACCTTTTTTACCTTTGATCCCGAAGGGTTTTTTAGCCTCATATTACTTTACTTCATATTGAACTAGTCCGGGCGAACAGATGTGATAAACACCCCGCGCTCAAATGGACTTTATGAATAAATAATCTTTAAAATTAAAAAAAAAAATTTATACTTGTGCAATCTATTTCCGGAAATGGTGTACACTATGTCACACAATGGTTAGCAGTCATAATTACACCGTGAGACAAAGATAGACTGATCTTGAAGACAATTAGGATTCATATCATATTGATCCAAACAGGCTTAATTCCTCACATTACAAGCAGCACAATATAAACCAGAAAGACTAAAGAAAGGCATTAGACAGTGTATGATGATCACTGCTGTATGTATTTTTTTACTTTACTCTTGTTTATCATCAATCACATAAATGATAAATGGATTGTTCCCCCCTTTCACTTTTTCATATTTTGATTTCCACTCCCTGAAAATATGATTGCTATTATGGTATGTTGTAAAAATAGAGCCTTTTTTTTTATTGCTGAAACATAGATGAACTTATATATAAAAAGAAAAAGAAAAACAATGACAACAAAAGAAAGAGAAAGAGAGAGTCATAAACATAAGAATAAGGAAAAGAGAGAAAGGGATCATATAAAAGCTTTACTTACAAAAATAAAAAGCAGAAGATCTTCTTCTGTATAATAATGAATCATGACTGGATTCAGATTGAGGTGTGGTTGGTTGAGAACTAGAAGTAGATGAGATACTACTGTCAGATGGGCTGTGCAGTGGAACATCATCCCAAGACCAACTGACCAAGGACCTTACGTCCACTTTACGTTTGGCTGCCTTTATGAATAATTCAGGAGGTCGTATCTTGTTATGACGAAGGTAATAGCTTTTACAAGTCTCACACCAGTGACCGTGACCACACAGATTGCGATACCACTGATGTGTCTCTTGTACGCCACAATTAGCACAATGCTTTTTGTTGCTCGTGCCAAGCTCAGTTGGAGCGTAAAATACCAAAGGCAAAGGTTGTTTTGAATCATCCGTCGTCAGTAATTTGGGTCCAGGTCGATTGGCAACAATCAGTCGAAGTGGCCTGGATTCGCCATGTTTGAGTTGATAACGATAACAGGCCACACACAGTCGACGTCTCGAAGCAAATTTTGTGTTGCAATTCAAGCACATGGGTTTAAATTTCGCAGGTCTTGGGGAATGTAATAAAAGCAGCAAGGTAGCATACAAGGTGGGTTGAGGAGGTAGATGAGGATGCTGTGATCTTTCAGTAGGGAAAATGGGACGAGGTAGATGAAGGTATTCTAAACCAGCCGTGTCAAATAGAAAATTGGCCAGTTCAATCACACTTGCCAACTTAACTGAATCAAATTGATGGATATTGAAGCGAAAGAGTGAATTCAGTACATGGTTTAAGCGATAAATATGATCCTCTTTAGCCATACTTGCATTCTCCAAGAATCTAACATCTGTCCTACCTGGAGTAAGTCCATGTTGAGTATAACGAAATAAGTGAAGTAACCAAGTAGGAAAGAATATAAATTCCGGTGAAATCAATTGACTTTTAGCATTTTCAGTGCGAAAGAATACAGCCAGTAATCTCATTTGTTGATTGAGTTCAGTGGAACGTATAGGACGCGATGCTTTGCTAGTACCAATATGACATCTGAATGAACCATTCAAGTGTCTGCCAATGATCTTTATATGAATTGGTATGTCTTGTTGTATAAATGTTGATTTCATTTTAGGTGTCAGTATATTGTCCGTCAATGTGTTGCGTTCATTGCAAGATTTCATATTAAACCCAGAATTCAATAATAATCTCTCCCAAAGTAGCATCAGATCACTGTCTTGAACAGGTTCACTACTCACGCTATTATCATTATTATTATTAGAGATCAATAATTCACTTATATTCATATTTGCATAAATAAAATATTATTAAAAAGAAAGAAGAATAAAAAAAAAAGAAAGGGGGTGACAATACACATGAAAAATGAAAAAAAGATTAGACGCTTATTTATATTAATTTTCATTGGCCCCCTTTTTTTTTTTTTTTTTTTTTTTTTTTCCCAAAACCCTTTTTCATTGGTAAAATTATATAACCGCGTGCCTTCCCATGAGACTACTTCTCCTTATTAATCATCTTCACTTTCTCTTTCTCTTTCTCTCTCTCCTCCCCCAATTCACCCCTTTTAGCCTCTCTACTTTTCTATTTCATCTCTTTAACAGGTATCATTTTTATAATGAAATGTAGTTATCTCGAGATAGATTGCATTGTACTTTTTTTTTTATTTTTTTTTAAAAAAAAAAAGGTTTATTATCACAACTATTGACAAACATTCTTCAATTTAGAGCATAATCCTCCTTAATTTAGAAACGTGGAATAATGAAATGCCCTTTAAACGCGTTTTTGTCTATAAAGGGCGCGCACGTACATTCAGCATCCGATTCGGATCTTTGCTTTATTTTTTTTTTTTTAACTGTTGTCGTCGTTTTCTTTCTTGCATACGTTATGAATGGACAAACAGCGGAAGAAGACTTTTCTTCTTTTTCAATTATCGATCGATTACAACATAAAGTAAATAATAGACTTGCTTTTTTCACTAGCAATAACACTTGTTCGTTTTAATAAAGTCATGGAAAGCTCGTGTTTCAGCTTATGAAGAATTAGCTCAATCATTTCACAAGCCTTTACAAAATTCTGATTTTGATACTTTTGAGCCTCATTTAAAGAAAATGGTGACGGATGCTAATGCTGTAGCTCAAGAAGTTGCTTTGACAGCTATTCTTGAATATGTTGCTAATGCTCCTCATGCTTTCAAGTATATAAAAAAAATGCGATTGCTTTGATCCATATTTAAATAATACATTTTCAAATAGTACTTGTGAAAATGTCATTCCAAGCCTTGTTGAAAAGTGCTTTGGTGCAGCAAAAGCAGGGACAAGACAAAAGGCGACAGAAATAGTTTTACTTTATGCAGAAGTAGATCGACCTGATCGCATTATTGTAAAGCAGAAAAAAAAAAAAAAAAAAAAAGACAGTGAAAAAGAGCATGAGACTGATAAGCTCTATGATAGGAATATATTTTACCGGGTACAACTGCAAAACAACCAAAAGTAGTAGTTCAAACAGTAGTCACTATTAAAGAGCTTGTCAGGTAATGAAAAACAATGAGAACGTTAATACCAGCAATAATAACTTTACATGTCTTGGTAGACAATTTGGAATCAAAAAAGTGAACCCGAAACCAATATTAACATTATTACCAAAACTTTTTGGGCATACTGATAAAAGTGTAAGAGCAGAGACATTTGCATTGACAGTAGACATCTATCACTGGCTGGGTCAATCGATCATGACAAGTTTGTCGGGTTTGAAACCAGTTCAATTAAAAGAATTAGAAGAGGCCTTTCAAAAATTACCAGCTGGAAAACCAACGCCTGAACGATTAGTTCGGTCAGAACAAGTTATACAACAACAGAAAGAAATGACACTGATGGAGCAACAAAGTATATATACAATAAGAAAAAGTATTTGATAGATAACATTAATATACTTCTCTGTGTGTAGCAGGTCCGGACAGTGACATTGAAATGGAACAAGAAATAGACGCTTATGACCTTGCTGATCCTGTGGATATCACTTTAAAATTGCCAGGAAACTTTTATGAACTACTAGTAAATTATCAATGACAAAAATAGGACTAATCTCTAATGAGACCCCCCTCCCCATTATTAGACATCCAAAAAATGGCAAGAAAGAAGAGAGGCTTTAGATGCACTGTTAGCTCAATCAAAAACTCCTAAAATCGTAAACAAGGATTATTCTGAACTTATATTGGCACTCGCTAAGGTAGACAAATACAACCCTCTTCATAACATAATAGACATATTCAAATTGTATAGCGCATTAATGATGCAAATGTCTTGCTTGTTGGTGTTGCAGCAAACTGTGTGGAAAGCATCGCTCAAGGCCTTAGAGCGGATTTTGGAAAATATAAGCACATTATCGCACCACCCATGATCGAAAAACTAAAAGAGAGGAAACCCGTCATCTTGGAACAATTAGCCAATGGACTGAATGCAGTATTTGCTTCAGTGCCCTTACACGAATTGACAGAGGATGTGAGTGTAGCATCAAAACATAAAAGCCCTCAGGTCAGATCAGAGTGTTTTAAACTTGTATCAAGGAGATTGAGAGAAATAAAAGAGATGCCAGGAAAAACAGAAATTAAATCCTTTGGAGACATGTTCAGAAAATTATTGAGTGATGCAGATGCAAATGTCCGCGAAGCAGGTGCAGAAGGTTTAGGTACAATGATGAAATTGCTGGGTGAAAAAGCCATGTTGACCTTTACGGATGGATTGGATGACATCAAGATGAATAAAATCAAAGAGTTTTATGAAAAGGTCACTGTCATGGCCAAAGCTTCCAAGAAACCAACAGCACAACCACAAAAGAAATCAATCGCATCATCTGCAATCAAAAGAGCTCCACCCAAACCAATGGCTAAACTCCTACCAGAGCTAATGGTCGTAGGCAAAGGGCCTCCCGCCAGAACAAACCCACTCAAAAGAAAACCACTGACTCAGTTATCTGGAGGCACAGCTCCAAAAAGACCTGCATTGTCCTTATCGAAACCAAAGCCTGTTACAACTTCTCCAAATATTATTAAAAAGACAGTCAAGTTACCGACAACCAGTGAACCTGAGACAATCAAATACAAATTTTCACAAGAAGATGCTGAAGCACAGGCTACTGAGTTTATACCTGAAAACATTCACAAGGACTTGCAAGAATCTCAATGGAAACTTAGATTGGCAGCTATGGAATCGCTTTGTACACACTTTGAATTTATGGATGAATCATCCATCGAACCAGAAATCGTCATTCGTTCCTTTTCTAAAAAGCCTAGTTGGAAAGAAATGAATTTCCAGGTGATGAGTAAAATGTTTTATTGCATTCAAATCTTGGCCACTCGCTGCTCCAAATTCAGCAAAGCGTGTGCTACGCTGTGTATACCTGCGATGGTTGAAAAACTAAGTGATATCAAGTTGAAAAGGCCGGCTGGAGAATGTTTGATGGTCATTGCCGAAAGGACTTCGTTGCAGTTTGTGCTATCTCAAGCATATCCCGTGCTCAAGTCAGCCAAGTCACCAAAAGTATTATCGGATTCCTTGCTTTGGATTCACAGCTGCCTAATAGACTTTGGTATCGCTGGTTTGCAAATACGTGATTTGATTGATCTTGTTAAATTTGCATTGGGTAATACGAATGTGGCTGTTAGGACAAGTGCAGTTACTGTCTTGGGTGCCTTAAGGCAATACATTGGCCCAGGTATAAAAAAGACAAGGCATAATATTATTAAACTCATTTGTACTTTGATAGAGATTAAATCATTTATTGGGAATGCCAATCCTGCTTTGTTGACCATTATTGAAACAGAATTTGAAAGAGTTTCAAAGTTAGATCCACCTCAACCTACCAAGGGATCTCGTAAAATTGTAACGTGCTTTTCTTATATTTGTGATAAAGTTATTTATTTATTTTTTTGGTAGATGAATGTCGATAATAGGAATACAGATGCCAACGCAAGAAATACAGAGGCTTCAAGTACTCTTGAAAACTTGCTTCCACGTGTAGATATTTCAGGACAATTGAACAAGACAGTTCCAGAATGTACAGACAGTAATTGGAAGATCCGTAAAGAAGGTCTTGATAAAATACTAAGGATCATATCTGGCGCCAATAATCGTATCAAGCCATCTCTCGGTTCCGATTTTCCAACAGCTTTAATACAAAGATTGAATGACAGCAATAAGATCTTACAGATTCAGGCTATTGAAATCACTGGACTTTTGACTGCAGCAATGGGTAAACCATTTGAAAAGTACATAAAGCTGTTTGCAACACCTGTTGTTGCTGTTCTTTCGGACAATAAGGCAAACGTTCGTACTGCAGGTATAGTTACATTAGATCAATTCAGGAAAACGTGTGGCATGGATCAATTGATTAGCACTTTTGCTACTGGCTTGGCAAATCAGTCGCCTACGCTTCGCAAGGATTTGTTGACTTGGTTGAACATGTCCATTCCAGAAGAAACCAAAGCTGCTCATTCCGATTGGATGCCAATGATTAGTCCACTCTTCTCTTGTCTGCAAGATCGTAATGCTGATGTTCGAAAGGCTGCTCAGACCTTTATTCCAATCCTTGTATCTCTTGTTGGCTATGACACTGTTGCTCGCCAAGCGAATGAATTGAAAGCTGCACAACGGCAAACAGTAATGCCACTTATTGAATCAGTAAAGGGATTGACAACCAGCAAACGAAGAATATCGCAAATGGAAAGGCATCCCGAGACAAATACAGATGATCCCGCACCACCCATCACTGCAAGTCCTAATCATACCAAATCGTTAAAAACAGGACTTCCATCGCCAAGACGTATATCGCGCATATCCAGCGTTCCTGAATCAGAAGCGCCACAATCAACATTAACCAATAGGCAGTCTCAAGATAAAAAGGAAGTCAAAAGGCCAATAGATACTCCACATACAGGCTCTATAAAGAAGCCCAGTGAAGGACAACTGCCTGCAACCAACAGCTTTCCCCAGCTTGACGTGCGTTCTCAAAATGAAAAGCCTCAAGGTCTCTTTATGCCTCAACATGTTTCACGTCACCAAAATATACGCAATCCCGAGCCAATGGAAGATGTAGTAGTCAATTATGAACCAAAAATTCATGAATCAAATAATGATCAGTATGAATCTCATCAGATAAGGATCCAGCAAGAACAAAGGCAGCCTGCGGCAAGAAACGATAGCCAAAAAGATCCTGTAATCACTTTAATCTCCCAAATCACCAATGGAAATTCACAAGCAGTTATCAATGCTTTGAAACAATTTGTTAAATTGATCACACAAAACCCAAATGTTATTCTTCCTCACCTTAATACTTTAGTTAATGCCATCAAGTCAACTTATTCCACAGTGGACTCTCGTCATCCAGATTTTACACGACTTTCCAAATATTCAGTAAACGTTCTTATCCTGTTGTTCTCAAATCGTGAGTTAGCTAGTGCTGCCTCTCAAGATTCTTTGCGCCAGCTATTACAAGAACTAGCACACCGCTTGCTAGATCAAAACATGCTCGCTTCAGAATCCGGACCTCAGCTCTCAAAGGCTTGGAATGTTGCAATGGTTAGAGTACTGGAAAACAGTAACTTGAATATGGTATTCAGGTATGATATTCACCAAAAGGGTCAACTTACATTAACATTTCTCTTTTTTAAGTGCTCTCTTCTCTATCCTAGTAAGTTGCTCTTCTAGCCTAAGCACTTGTGATTCTCCAACAGAAAAAGAAATTAAATATACTGAGTTGATCATGAAATGCCTTTGGAAACTAGCTAAAACGATTCGAAAAGCAATTGACAATCAACAGTTAAATCCTGATGAATTACTATATGAAATCAATCGATTTCTTATCGCAGTTCCTCCTACGGAATGGAAGCGTCGAGAGAATGCAAAAGTTCCCCTAGGAGAAATGCCACTTCGAACGATGAAGACTTTATTATTGGAGTTGGTTACTGGATTAAGTGATTCGATTTTAGAGCATTTAACATTAATCGAGAGTCCTGAAAAAAGCTGTATATATCCATATATTCATCACATGCTGGAGGCGAGCCAAAAAAAGAATGAAGGTTTTGCACAGCAGCAGGCAAAATTAAAGCAAGTACAATCATCCCCTGCATCACAAGTGCAGCAACAGATGGAATACATGACACAAGCGAAAACTTCCCTTTTAGGAAATAGACTATCATCCACAACCTCTCAAGCATTCAGCTCATTAGCATCCTCGGCATCTTATCAATCTAACAAAGAAGATCATAACAGCACCATGCATATTGATCGAGAAGTCTAAATACATTCAATTTTTGAGCAGTCATTAAATGTGTGTTTTTTTTAAATTCCCGTCTTCATTTCTTTCACTCTTTGATAACAAACCAAGCAGCAAAATGAACAACTAATATTAACATTAAATACACTCATCGCGAACAAGCTTTTTTATCATGAAAAGGTGGCCCATTTCAATTTAGCTGTGAAGCTTCATTTTTATTTTGGCAATAAAACATAGTGAATAAACACCCTGATTGGTTTCTTTATTGGACTTGTAGCATTAAGAAAAGAATCACCCAAACCCAGTGAAAAACTTTTAAAGGCTTTTCAAACCCTTATCGACAATATAAAATACTACTGTGATCATTATGATACGCTAATAAATCACAAGGAAAAAAGTCCGTCCATGTAGTCAAGAAAGGGGCAACCCCGTCTGTTAAGGCTAGATGTAGCCACTCTAGTAAAAAAAAAAAAAAAAAAAAAAACGGTGAGGTTAAAGTTGATTTTGCCTACAAGCAGGGGCACGTCAACCATGGCTCTTCCAAATTTGAACTATTAAGTCGAGGCTTTCTCCTGACATCAAAAAATGGATTGAAGAGATTGTTGAAAAATTTATGGACTGAAAGTTCATTAAGGCTTTACTTTGCTTAAATGAGAAAGAGCCTGGTACGTTTGAGAATCATATTGACATGAACCAATTTCCACCAGATCTTTTAATAAATGCTATGATGTTCAGAATGTTATTATCAGATGAAGGTATTACTTCTCAAGAAAGTATCATAACAAAAAAAAAAAAGGAGGGGAGAGCTGACTTACAGTTAAAGTATTCAAAAGAAGAAAAGAAGAAAAAGCACACTTTGTTTAGAGAGCACGTTGACACTTCTTTTATCTCTTGGCTTTCTCTTCAGCACCTAGAATTATTACTAAATACTGAAGAATGGTACATGTTTCTACACATAGGATATGCGCCTTTTTTTCAATGATTTAAAGGTTTATTACCGTCTTTTTACAATCGTCGTTCGTAATCCTGTCACAACAAAGGGGCACCGACTTATTTTTCATCTCTGATGTTAGAAACAGTACATACATGCTCAATAGTTGAATTTGCTTAAAAACAAAATTGCTGGTAGACATCTTCCAGTTAAAACGATGATGATTGATTGTAGCCGGATTGAGATATTTACAACCCATAAGGCCTTTAATACATCAATATATTGTTGTACCATTGACATATTAAATGGGCATAGGAAAAACAAACAAGACCAAGTATCAAAGTTGTTAATTCTAGAATAGAGAGTATAAAAGTATGTGCTACAACCAGAGTTATTTCAAATACTATGATTATGCTATTTGTTTGATTTTTTTTAAAAAAATGAATTCTGGGAAAAACTTTCCTTCTTTTTCAGTTATTACTATGAAATAAAACGAATATGGAGAAAGGATACGCCTTTATAAAAGCTTTCATACAACTGAAATTAATTAATATAGAGTATTATTGAGTTTTATAAATTTCAGAAATAACATCCTTCAGCACAACTCAAAATTGTTATATATCTCAAGCGAACAGAAACCCAATTTCAAAACTATATTCATAGGCTGCCTACCAACTTGGCTGTAGGATATAATGAAATGCTTGCAGCAGCTTCTATTTCTGCGACTATTAATGTATTCGCACTTATTCCAATGCTAGCAGCAGCGTTGGTATTAAATCTAACAACGCCGGTAGATACGTTTAATCAACAACTCCATGAGACAACCAAGGTATCAATAACATCGCCAATTATTAAATAACAACGTCAGTAATCTATAAAGCAACAGCCAACTGTAAATAAGTTGATCTACCAGTTATGCGGGTGGCAATGTTTTTTTTTTTTTTTTGTGAAGAACGTCTAATTATCCAACTTAAAATTTTCTTTTATTCATATAATTCTGCAATTGCTAAAGAAATATTAATGAAACTTCACCAAAAAAATAACTTGCAGAACTATATGTTTTCTTTGTAAATAAAAATGCTCATCATCATAAACATAAGAATAGTACTTAAAAAAGAGTACTATGATTAAGGTAGTTCTGAAATTTAATATTAAAAACTAGGTTGAAAACACAGTTATGCCGTAAAAACTAGACAAATTTACATTTCCTCGCTTATTATTTCCTTAACATTAAATACAGTATCCTTTTTTATGCATCATTTTTTCTTTTTGAATGTAAAAATTACCTATTTGTGTAGTACAAGAAACAGGATTTCTATAAATATAGTTTAGTAGAGCTACAGTAACCGCAATCCCAATGGGCGGGTTTATGGTTTCCAATAGGTGGCTTCTAATTTTTCATTGTTTAATTTTTATTGCGTAATGACTGATAGTAAATAAACTTACTGTATAAGCTCATTATTTACGTACTTCTCAAACATGTTTACTGAGTGGTGAATAAATGGCATGATCTCCTATAAAAAAAACGTGAAATTCAATTACCATGCGCTCAATTAGTCTTAAATTACCATTTTGTATTTGTGTATAAAGCATTATAACCTTATAAAAAGAGGAGTTAGGACAACAAATAGGAGTTTTAAAACATGTTGATAAATTGACTTCTTGAGAACAAGCTTTTAATCATGTCTTGTAGAATTATGGATCTCTTTAGCAGTCCGATTGAATATTTCAGATGCTCGTTTTTTTTTTTTGCAGAGTCTTTGTTACTTGTTCTAAAGTGTTGTGGGTATACAACATACAATATTTTTCTTTCTTGTGTAATGCGGATGCCTTCTTTATAGAGAGTTATTTGTTACTTCCAAGGAATTTTGATTTATCCCCTGATAGACTTTGATTTCTCGAAAACGTGATGACGGTAAACTGGATATAGTATAGCCTACTAGGCTTTTATCTTCAATGATATCGTCAGTAATGCTTCTTTGCTGTTATAACAGTATAGTAAAAATGACAGAAGGTTGCTTTGTTTTCATTCCTTTTATTGTGGAACTACTTCCTATGTCTAAAAAACAATGTTACCAATTATCCAGTGTATTCAAGACTATTGGATGGACGTTCACTATCTATGTCATAAGAAATAGTTTTTGCTGTTCTGTTCTGTCGGATCACATGGCGTCCACAGCTTCAACAGTGGCTAAGCTTTGTTTTGTTAAAACATCGTTTTTCTTCCCGGTATTACTAACTGTACACGATTAGCAATTTAGTGGTGGGAGAGCTGAACTCAGATTTTCGTTCTACATTTAGACTGTTTACATTAAAATATCGGATTAGCCTATACACCCTTCGCTAGAGCTGGCACCCGCTACTTTTGTCCGACCGTTCTTTGCCTAGCTCCCAGTTATCCGCCTCTCAGTAGAAAGGTTTTTGGACCTTAGACATGCCTACGACTGCTTCCATGTTCTGGTGGTGATTGCTTCATGATAAGTTGGCCGTCACCGATACTCGCTACCACTGGAAGGTCAAGACAGTCGATTCCCCTCTATGTCTTATTTGTTCCGATGTAGCTGAAGACACTTTCCACTTTACTGTGGGCTGTCCTATGAAATGGCAATACTGGATAGACCCCTTTCAGCTTTTTCATTAGCAGCTACAACAAGGGATAAAAAGAGGTGGCTAACCAATTATTTACATAGTGAATGTATTATCACGGATATGGTGAATTGATTACGTTAAGTTTTTTATGGCCCTGTTCATGTTTTCGTTCATTTTTACAATAAGCAGAAAGTTTATAGGACAAGCCAGAATTATGAGTAATTACAAAACTTAATCAAATGTTAATTATTACTTCATAAAATCTAGAAGACACATTAATTAACAAAATTATGTATGATAACTATGAAAATCAAATGTGTGTATTAAAGAAAGAGCATAATTGGGAGATTTACTTATTCTCGGATAGCTCAGTTGCCTAAAACATTTATTCAACACTCAATAAGCACGTTTGAGAAGTACGTAAATCATGAGCTTATACAGTAAGTTTATTTACTATCAGTCATTACGCAATAAAAATTAAACAAGGAAAAAAACGTCCTTTTGGAGCATGCAAACCGTCTTTTGAAAAATTAGAAGCCACCAATTGGAAACCATAAACCCGTCCTTTGGAAAAATAAAAACTATTCATTGGAAATTATTTTTCGTTGCTAGAGCTACTATATTCCTTCGCAGAATACATCAAGGAAATCTATATCAAAAAATTTAAAGGCAGTAATCAGATATCACATTAACTCTACATTTCTATTCTATTTATTTAAATGTTTTCTTACAATGTACGTCTAAAGACGGCACAAGAATAAAAAAATTTGAAAATTATTTTTCCACCTTGTATTTCAAACCCCGTTCACTGGCATTGCGGTCACTGTATTATCCATTTGAATCATAATGACCGCGTGTATGTATGTGTATGTCCTTTTAAGTGTTATGATGCACTACTTGTGTCAAACAAAAAAAATGTTTATTCATTTATTTCTTACTATGTAAAAAGGAAAAAAAAATGAGATCATATTTTCTATTACTTTCTGGCAGAATTCTCTTTTTGACATCCCATCTTCGGCTATATTTATGATTTCTGGAAGGGCTCCGAATGAAATCATCTATTTTGAACGTTTTAATATAAATATGACTTGATCCTTTTTTTCTGTTTTATTTTTTTCCAGTCTTTCTCTTGTCTATTTTTATCAAATACATATACAGCATGAAGTTTTCAATTCTCGGTTTAACTGTTCTAGCTTTTGGCTTACAATCTATCGCTGCTGCTTCATGTAATTGTGATTCAAGCGATATTGATTGCTTGTCCCAATGCGGTAAAAATTGTCTCTTTTATCAATGAACATAATAGATTCTCATCTATCTCTCTTTTGCTAGTTGAAAACACCAATCAATGTATTGATGACTGTGGTGGTGATGTTACCTGCTATCAAAACTGTATTAGTGGTTGGCCAGGTGTAACCGAATCTCCTGGTACTACTACAACTGCTACCAGAACTTCCACTACAAGATCGGAAACTCGTACAACCGAATCAAGTAGAACCAGTGCCGAGTCAACATTTTCAGAAGTTAGTCCTTCTACATCATCGACAATAACCACATCATCTTCTCCTACTGAATCTGCTATTAGCCAAGTATCATCTGCTGTCGGTTCTGCAACTTCTGAGCCCATCTCTCCTTCAGTTATCACATCCGGTGTAGTTTCTGTGTCTTCTGCCCCTTCTGCTTCTGTCTCTTCCGCTGCAAGCTTATCTGCCATTGCCTCTGCTAGCTCATCTGTCGTTGCCTCATTCAGTTCTGCTCAACCTTCCGCTGTTGCTTCCGCTGTAAGCTCTGCTTCTTCTAGTCTTGCTGCCTCTACTACAACTACTCCTAACAGTGCTATTGGCTTGGCACCTGCTCTCGGTGTCACGTTGTTTTCTGCCGGTCTTGCAATTCTCGGATTTGCCTAAAAATACTTAACACCTTAATATTTTACTTGCTTATACTATTTTACTTTTTATTTAAAATTTATCCAGAAAGTACCAATACTTCAATAAAAACCAATAAACAAAACACTTGCTTTTGAATACGTCAAATAATAAAAAGCATGGTTGCACAAAATAGGATATTAAAAAGAAAAGGGCTTATGACTTATATTCTGATACACCATTTACTTTCTTTGGCAAATTGTGTTTCTCTCACTTTGTGTCATTGAGAAGGATAAGTTTGACTCAGTCGTACTCTGCATGAAAAATAAGGACTGACGTTTATTAAATTAAAACGTTAACCTAAGGTAAAGCTAAATAATAAGATACAAATTTATGTGTCTAAATAAATCGAATATTATATTTCTTTTATCATTATAAGTAAGTAAATATAATCTTTGCTATTAATTTTTCAAAAACCCCAATCTTTTAAAACAGCTGCCTTACATTACACAAGAGAGTTAATACTGTCGTAATTAGGAATATGTGTATACGGCGCAATCTTTCGATTATGTAAATTACTACAGCGCCAGGGTGAGTAAAGAACTGTTGGTTCGTTACACCCGAACCGATTATAACCGTCTAGATGCAAATGCATGTTTTCCTTGTCAACAATACGTGATGATAGCTTAAAGTAACCAACAGTGTAAGTTGTATGTTAAATTACATCATGTTAATAAAATCCTGTCATTACTGGAATTTTCCATCATATCGGATTTGTACAAAATATAAAAAACTTTGTAATACGTTTCATAGACCTGTAAGCTCTTAATTTGTTTGTTTACTGTGGAAATACTGTTATACTTGTTTTGATTAACAGCATTACCAATAATTGAAATAGTAGTGCTCTACTAAAATTTCAAATAACCAAGGCTCTCTACATATATTGTTTGCAATATTTATTGATTCTTCAAAAGAATCTATAATAAGTAAGTCTGTTCTGCATAACTAAGCTTTCTATCGTCATAATGAAATGGTTTGTATTTGTATTAAAAGTATTTTATAAAACAAATTTTATTGGCCTTCGGCTTATCGGCTTTGTATTGACTGTAGCGAATTCAGGGACGATTGGTTTCTTTTCTTGGTAATTGTCTGTCTCGTTTTTAAGGGAACCTTCCATTACATCTGATTATTATTATTTTACTGCTAATTCCTTCCGAAATTATTCATTAGTTCATGTCATATGATCACTTTAATTGTAAAATTTATTTTTCTTTGAGAGGGAACTCCCAGATTTTGGTTTTAGGTTTCCCGCCTATTTTGTTCTTTAGAATGACGTATAACGTTTAAGTTAAAATAATGCCATTATTTATGATTAGACAACACATTTCGGTTCTTTAACGTGCACAGCCTAAATGGCACATAAAGCCTTAGAGCTTGATTAATAGGATATGGCTTTGTATTGGTTCCCAAGTCACCACAATAAACTTTTCTTACACAAACTGTGGAGAGCTCAATCTAAACTACTATATATTTATATATCAAAGGGAAATAATTGAATTTTCTAAGTTAAGTAAACCATTAAGTGTACTCGGTTTGTTTTCTTCAGAAAGCTTTCTATAATATCATACTATTGCATTTAACTTCAGCCTTCTGAGCCAGCATTAAAATTTCATGTACTTTTGCTTTCTCAAATTAGTTGAGAATTGATTAATGTCCCAACACGAGCTATTAGTTGGCCCATTCCTACGAGCAACACGGATACAAAAGTCAGGTCTAATAAAAATGTAAATAGAGTACTGTTGAGAAAATAAAATGCTCATGCAAGGAATACGGGGAAAATATAACAGGAGTGGCCTCCGTAATAAAGCTGTTAAAAGAAGTGTATGTTAATAATAGTAGCAAGGATGCTACAGCATGAAAAATAATCACATATGTTAACCCCAGTATTTTTAAAGGGGAGCAAGAAAAGAATAACCACCGAAAAGATTATATGTGATAGTATGATAATCTGTAATGCTATTGAATATTATAATTAAAAGTATATTATTTTCAACGAAAAACACAGATGTCAAATTGTCTATGGTACAGAAGTACAATGCAAAATACAGAATTTGATTTACCCCTTTTCATACAACAACATCAAAAGGCGGGTTAAGCTTTAGTTGATGGAACAAATCATTTTACGAGTTCCTTTTCCGAGCACATGTTTCCGATACTTCATTAGAATCATGAGATTCTAAGACTTTATATCATTCTTGTTACCTCCCAGATAATGTATGGAGTAACAAGTGTGTTTTTTATAAGCAGATTATCGCATGAAATTGAAAATTTAAAATATCTATTAGGGATTTAAAGAAGAGAAAAATACAAATAAGCTACTTGATAAAGGGTAAAAATATAGTCACAAATAGGCAGAAACGATTAGACCTATCAACTATAGGGCTTGGGCGTCTTATATGTTATCATGCAAAACATATACTGGTTTCCCTCCTTTTTTATTGTTCCTTCCTTATCCTTAAAACAACTTTTCTTTAAACTTGCATTTAAAGGCGCTCTCTACTTTTTAAATTCATTTTAAATACGTAAAGAAGCAATGAATGATAATTACAAATTCTCCTGCGACAAAGCCGGCGCGGATTACACTGATAATAGTGAGTATTAACTATAAAGAAACTAACATACTGATATGTATGCTTATAATTCACATAAAAAAGTGTCTTCTCAACTCTACAAACATGGCTCATCTCTTGGCTTACTGACTAAAGACTTTATTAATTTACTTTGCTCAAGTGAAAATGGAGGTTTAGATTTAAATTTTGCTGCAGAGAAGCTACAAGTGCAAAAAAGGCGTATTTATGATATTACCAATGTGTTGGAGGGGATAGAGTTAATAAAAAAGGATTCAAAGAGTCATATAAGATGGATGTAAGCTCTACAATCTTATAAATTCTGTATTGGCTTTAATAAATTCTTGATTACTAGCCGAGAAGCGGATGGGCACGAAGAAATAACACAGGATCTTGAACGACAGCTCCATTTTTTGAAAGAGCAAAACAAGATTATAGAAGAAGAGTTAAATTGGTTAAATGCGATAGACCACAAATTAGATCTTGAGATAAAGAATACTTTCGAGTCTAATGCAACTAATTGCTATTTGACACCGGAGGATTTTATAAAATTTGAACAAACAGCTAATGCACAACAAGACACATTCGTAATTGTCAGTGCTCCTTATAGTTCAACGATCGATGTGAATATAGAAAGTAGCTCCAACGCTTGTTTTATCAAAATAGAGAATAGAAAAAAGGTAAAATCTATACTTTTGATTTTTAAAAAAAAAACTCAAAATGTCTTCACAGACAATTAAAATCAAGCGTTATGTTCGGGCATCAAATTGATCGCGCCATCTCTATACACTCCTTTGACATAAAAAACTTCTCTTATCAGAAAAAAAGGTCTATTTGACTCATTAATTGATAAAGCCACTTGATTAGAAACAATAATAAATAGTTTATTCAGAAGATTTGAAAAAGTTTTAGGAGAATTGCTCCAAAATATGATATTAATTTTTTTGTTATTATCATTCTAGTACAAAGCTCAAGACCAGAATAATTTTTGCATATTTCTGAAGCATTAATTTTTGGCGCACTGATGACAATTAAGGCTCTTAATAAGTTTTGTTCGATGAGTAAATGGTTCACATGGAGCATGTAAAATGCGTATTGTTCTCGTTATGGAAGTTTTGTCTAACTTGGTTTTTAAAGTTCTATAATACAACCTGAGATCTCTATGATTTGAATTTGAATCTTCAACACAAACAAACAAGTGATAGTGTTTATTCTTTCTATCAATATGCTGTCATGAGATGCACGTACGGCTTTATTGAGTTGTGTCGTGTACTGAAAGTTTGAATCTGGATTGTAATCCCAACAGCTGTACCTTTATTCAAATTCAGATATAAACCCAGATTCGACTTAATATAAGTTGTTTTGTTATTTATGAGTTTACTTTTAGCAAGATGTCGAATCACGTAAACATCTACCGACTATCTATTGACTCTGGATACATGGAGTCACGCAGAAGATCACAAAGTAGTGCAAGGCCATCCCTAGAAGATTCAACGAGAGGAATTAGGGAATATACAGAATTTGATTTCGAGGATTCCATACATTACGATGTCGCAGATGGAGTGCAACAATACAAACCTTTATTATCACAAGAAGAAAGTTTTGATGAAAGTGATATTGAGAATTTGGAGCAGAAAGGATATAAATTACCTTCAGAAGGCGGAAGTATATTTACCAGCTTTGTGAGTATAACAAAAAAAAAAATCATCTATTGTAAGATTTTAACTTGTATCAACAAGCTTAATATGGCAAATAGCATAGTTGGTGCGGGGATTATTGGCTTACCTTTTGCATTCAAAGAAGCGGTAGGTCTTACTGCTTATGCATGTATAAAAATAAATAATTTTAACAATACATTTTTAGGGATTTTGGACCGGTCTTTTGCTCCTAATTGGTGTAACAATCGTTGTTGGTAAGCTGTTATGCCATCACTAAACAAATGTACTAATTGAGTTGTATAAAAGATTGGACAGTAAGACTATTGATATACAATGGAAAATTATCAGGGACTTCGACATATCAAGATCTGATGGAATTTGCATTCGGAAAACCAGGTCTTATAGCTATTTCTATATTTCAATTTGTATTTGCATTTGGAGGGATGGCCGCATACTGCGTAATTATCGGTAAGCTCTGCATGAGGGAGGATGAAGGCAATAAAACACTATTTTATTAATTAGCAATGAAAGTACAGGTGATACAATTCCGCATGTTATTCGTTCGTTATATCCTAAAATTGACCAAGTGCCTGTTCTTTGGATGCTTTCTAATCGGAAGCTTTGCATAACCCTCTTTACTTTGCTCATATCATATCCTTTATCACTTTATAGAGATATCTCAAAGTTGGCAAAAACAAGCGCATTAGCTTTAGCTGCCATCATTATTATTATCGTAAGCGTTGCTATTGAAGGACCTCAAATGCCTATGAGCTTAAAAGGATCAAGTGCATTAAGATTCAACCTGGTTAATAATGAAGTATTTCAAGCGATTGCCGTTATAAGTTTTGGTAAAAGTTATAGATCTAGGTTTATTTTATAGATACTTTATTAATACTGTCAAATAAGCATTTGTTTGCCATCATAATAGTTTTTTGATATTTGGATCGTTAAAGCAGCCATCTCTAAATCGATTCGCTGTTGTAACTCATTGGAGTATGGGTATTGCTCTCATAACATGTCTTGCTCTTGCTGTGGCAGGATATTGGTCTTTCACTGATAAAACAATGGGTAATCAAAAATAGATTAGATTGCTATCCCTATTATTAACACAATATTACATATTCAGGCAATATCCTGAATAACTTCCCATCTGACAATGTTCTTATCAATATTGCAAGGCTATCATTTGGCCTAAATATGTTCACAACCATTCCACTTGAAGCATTCGTTTGCAGAGAGGTAAACCGTATTTCAAACTAAATCCACACCCATTTCTTAATTGACTGAAAAGGTACTGGAAACATATTACTGGCCATCTGCGCCATTTAGTATGACTCGTCATTTTTTGATAACAACTATTCTTATATTGACTACAGTTATCATATCTTTACTTACATGTAATCTCGGTGTTGTGCTGGAACTCACTGGTGGATTTTCTGCGACCGTCCTAGCTTTTGTGCTTCCACCACTATGCTTCTTAAAATTATCAAATGGGCACCTTTTTCAAAAATCAAAGATTCCCCATTGGTGTTGTGCGATATTTGGAATAATAATCATGGCTATCAGTACGTTTTACAGTGTCCATAAAGCATTGTTTTCAACAAACAGAGTAGATGACGCTGAGATGTGTAATTAAACAATACGTCCAAATTACATATCAAATTATACATATATATCAACCCTTTCCTTGCATTCAGTAACTAGCATATTTATTTCATGTGATTGCGCCCCTCCCCAAAATACAAAAATAAAACAATAATGATCCAGTTATACTTGTTGTTCAACATAAACAATAAGATCCATGTTCTTAATCTACACGCTTGATCAACAGTTCAACTAGCATTAACCAATGTAGTCAAGACATAATTTAGAAAAAAGCATTGTTTCTGCAGACCATAGTATATATAATGTTGCATAAAACTATAAGTCGGTTTTTGATATAATACAAGGTCTTTTTTTTATTAATTATTTAAAGTGTCAATCTAAACGCTTTTTTTTTTGTTTAATATACACATACAAGCATATTACTGAGATTCAGAAACAACTCCAACTTGAGCAGGACGAAGCACACGTCCCTTTAAAGTGTAACCCATCTTTTGAACTGCAAAAATAGTACCAGCTTCCTTGCCAGGCATGGGTGCTTGGAATAAAGCTTGGTGCTTGTTGGGATCAAATGCCTCACCTTCAGGGTTTTCACGTTCAACACCATGACGTTTTAAGGCTTTGATAAGTTCGGACTCGGTCATAGAAACACCGGTGTACAAGTTTGTTAATTGATCAATAACCTTCTCGGTGTCCTTTGCCAATTCAGATTCTAATGAAGCATTTTTTGTACGGAGTTCGTTAGGAACTGCATTTAATGCCATGTTCAAAATATCAACAGTGTCCAAAAGATCTTTTGCAAACTTTTGAATAGCAAATTCCTTTGTTGTTTCAATTTCTCTACGGCTGCGTTCTCTGATATTCTCTTGATCAGCAAGACAGCGAAGATAAGCATCCTGTTTATTGAATATTTGTAAGTTTTTTTTTTGTCCATTTCATTAAATGTCTATGCATTTTACATGCATGACATTTCCTGTTTTTCGCTATTTTTAAAAGATTACCTGAAGTTCAGAAATCTTTTTATCCTTTTCGTCCAAAAGCTTCTTAGTTTCTTCTGTTAATTCTGTTTGAGTTTTAACGCTTTCTTCCTTGGGAGCATCTTTTGCAGCTTCTTCCTCTGACTTTCCTTCTCCATTTTCTGTAGCATAAGCACGGCGAGCTGTGATGGAAGCTGAAGTAGCCAATCTCATGGAAGCATTATATCTGACTGACATAACAGCAGCATTGCGAAAAAGAGAAGTAGAAAGCATATTTTGTTGAATAAAAAGTGGGGAAGAAAAAAAAATCACTTAGTACAAACAGGGTTCCTTAATTGCAGGCCAGTTCGGCAAGCCTCAGTGACTTGTATTTGTCGCACTCCGACAATGCCAGGAAACAAAAGAAATTACGGCAACAAACACTTTTAAAGAGAGAGAAAAGACATTGAATACAGCCAAGCCTATAGAATTTGACCCTTGAGAAAAAATAAATGGCGAGCTATCAAAAATGAATGATCAAATCAAAGAAACTGAATGGCTGTTTGTTGGCAAAATATTTTTTAGCCAAGTCAAATTGGCGTTACTGAGAGATAATTGTTGGCTATGATGTAAAAGCTTTACCGGTGACGGAATTGGCTAGAATTCTTTTGCCACATCTTTCTCTTTTTTCTCGTAACAAGATGCTCATTCAAAGCTGTAAGTAAATTAGTTTTATATAACAAAACTAATCTGTTTAATTGAAAAGCCCATTCAGCGTTAGTCGAAGATGAAGATCTTATTCTGCCTTTGAAATGGGAGCCCGGCGAAGATCTCATAGGCAAAATATTGTTGAGTCACCCAAAGATTATAGATCTGGTTGTTCATTTTCTAGTTGATAGTGTAATTTATTACTCATATAAAGACATGATATATGTTTAACATGCAAATTGCTTATATGTAGATGCAAGTACACCAGCCGATAGCTATACGGTAGCACAAACCGAATGAACTGCCATCAAAAAGGCATATACTTTATATGTCTCGCGAGAAGCATATAATGATAAATTTATTCCAGTACTAGCTGATCTTCACGAAGAAGCTAATCATGCTACAATGTTGGAAACTATCGATTGCTGTGCGACGGTCTTCGCAAAGTTTAGGCTTTTGCCTACAGTCCTCATTATCTCTATAAATGGCTCCTCCAGCCTAGAAGATAAAAATGAGTTTAATGCTGTTGACAATTTGTTTTTGGTGCAATGTAAGTCCGAATTCTGAGCGCACAGATGATTTTTGTTTTTTCCTGATTCAGTCGATATAAATGCGACCAACACCCTTATACCTTCACTTACAACATTATGTCAATTCTTATCTAACTCAAACAAGAGCCTTAACTTTTCATGCAATGTTGAAACTCATACTATATGTATGGCTTGTGAGGCTGCAACAAACAGGAAAAGCTATACATATCATTTTATTTTATAAACAAGTTTATTTTTTTGTCTTCTTTTAATGTGATGATATAAGGACTTTAAACTTTGAGAAACGACAAAATTAAGTATTTCGAATAACATTTCATGTTATACAACAAAGTAGTTCACGCTCTTTTTCATCTCATTTCTGGTGTTATAACTGACAATTCAAAAGTATCTCTATGAGCAGATACAATGAATAATCTTTTTAATGAGGTGGGGCGTTTTTGTTTTTCCTAGTTTAGTAGATAAAAATTACAACAGAGTCCAGACTCCAAAAATCAGGCACAATTTGCTTCTGCCTTCGTTTCATATGATTTTACTCCTTTTGAATCCTTTTAGGAAAACCCCTAGGTGTCAAGCCGAGTTTCTTTTCTGTTCCCTATCGACGGTATTGCTAAAAAAAAAAAAAAAAAAAAAAAAAAAGGCCTGTTTAGAGTATTTTCCCCTGCGGCTTGAACAGACAATGTCAAGCTCTACTCTTTTATTTGATTGATACTGTTAATAAGGAGAATCGACAAGTTCTCAAATATTTTATTAATATACAGTATTTTCCGTTAGCATTTTTTGTACTTTACTTGTTTTTGGAGAGATTAATAATAGTAATTCTAAATTAAGGATACCTCTGTCGTTATGCTGCCTTAACTTTCTCCTAACTCTGGTGCTTTATGGTAACAATGCAACAACCGTTGTCTATATGAAAAGCTTTGGTAAGCTCAATCATTGCAATTTATGAAACTATCCTAGTAAATATGGGAAGTTTTTGTGTACTAGTGTTCTATTCGACTTCATTATACTCCTACTTCATTCAACCTGGCTGCTATGGTACCTCATTCAGCTTTTTTCAGCTGTTAGATTCACCTATAATCTCTTGAATATTAGTTCATGTGCTAGCAGCTAGGAGAATTGTCTTTGACTAATAAATACACTGGCTCTCACATAGAATAGACTCCAACAGCCACTCTATTGCTGCCCTATGGAACCTGATCTTTACTGTAAATAAAAGTTCCGTTGGTCATTTTTTTTTATTAGGAAAGAACTAGTTTGGTCCTCTTTTGATGAATATTGATCGACATTATCTGCCATTTCATATTTATATCCTCTAGGTAAAGTATTAAACAACAGTTACTTTGTAGAAGAGCCTACGATTAATCTTTTTTATTTATATTAAAAAAGACTTAAGTGAACGTACGATATGTTTAATACACCTTAATCACTCAAGTCAGATTAAAAACATCCTTTTGGAGCAAGGACGAAAAAAGCAAAGGAAAGTAAATTAGTAAGGAGGGAAAGATGTATCATAGACATCGTAGAAAAATCTACAGGAAAACTTGATTACACAGCAAATGAACTTCTACTGCTGGTATTTGAAGAACTTAAAGCTACAACTTTTATATCTCATGGTTTATTTTGTTCCAGAAACACTACTAACCCTATCAATACATTCAGGCTCGATTGATTTATTAGGCTCAAGGGTGTTAACTTTATTCTTTCAACACTATACCAAGAATCATCATCAACTTCTTCACCTATAAACGTATGCAACTTCATTGGTCACCAGCTACATTTTTTAAATAACATTGTTTCTTCTAATCATCACTAGCTTTTTACGATCTTCCAACCTCCACTGCATTAACCTTGTTCAGTCTCAAGAAGAAAGTATTAATGTTAAACTTGTGATGGCTGCTCCAAAGAAAAAGCACTTCCAATTACATGATTAAAGTGGTATGAATTAATGAACTGCTCTTTAATTGGTTGTCTTACCATGCTTAGTCGATAACCCTATATAATTAAACCATTTTATTCACAGTATAAACCAATTTATCCATCCTCTTAGCCTTTAACCCATCAATAAGCACGTATAACATCTTTTTATCTTCATCGCATCAATAAACATTCTTTCAATAGTTGTATTATGCACTGAATCATCCATCGATGGCACCTTGGCCTTCTCTGCTGCTGCTGTGCAGCTACAACAGACCACGCACTCTAAATGTATGGTTTCATTACTCCTTCGGTTTATAGCCCCAGGTTAATGCAATTATTATTTGTTATTACACATTTCTTTTCATTAGCTTATTTACAGTTAAAGACAAGATAACATGCTCTAGGGGCTTTTAATGATTTACAAAAGTATTTATTATTGAGGCTGCGTATACGCAGCTTCTTGTCCTTCGAGAACAGGTCCTGTCAATGGTGTACCCAAATAATTGATAGTGTCTGTATTATCTACATTGTGGAAGTCTAAGATTTCAGAATACATCATCACTTTCCATGTATCTACGGGTAAATCAGCTTCATTAAAAGACCAATCAAATTTTTCTGGTGCAACAGGTTCATCTGTAGGGTCATGGTAGGGCGCCAAATAAGGATGAGATAGAGCTTCCTCTGCTGTAATACGCTTGCGAGGGTCAAATGTAAGCATCTTTTCTAGCAAATCGATAGCTTGAGGATCTTGACCAGCGAACCTTTGACTGAATGGAACTGGCTCACATTTAGGAAGGTTCTTTACAAATCTCAATGTCTAAATCAAAGCCATTTAGCCTACATGTTCATCCCTTTTCACATAATGTACATACATTTTCGCTGCAAATGGTAGCAATAACATCCTCAGGTGGTGTACCAAGAAGTTCAGTGATGATGGAGAATTGATGAACGTCTATACAGCGCATATATTAACCATCAACAGAACTATTCTCATTTTTAATCTACTTACGATCTTTTCCGGGAAATAATGGTTTTCCTTCCAACATTTCAGCAAAAATACAACCAGCACTCCAAACGTCTACAGCTACATCATATTTTTGCCAAGTCAACATGATTTCAGGTGCACGATAGTATCTAGTTGATACGTATCCAGTCATTTGTGGATCTTGAATACGTGCCAAACCAAAATCACAAATCTTGAGATCACAATTTTCATTAATCAAAATATTGCTTGGTTTCTAACACGCATGTCAATATCCATATTCTCTCCGTTTATATTACTCTATTTACCAAATCTCTATGAATAACACCAGCAGAATGAACATATTTCAAGCCTCTCTAAATCATGGATGATTTTAGTACAAGGCTAAGGAAAATAAAAGAGAATTTTCTTACCAGTATTTGATATAAAAAATATTGAATAAATTGCTTTTCTAATGGTCGGGATTGAAGTAGTCTATGTAAATCTGTTCCAAGCAACTCCGTAACAAAATATCTATATTAAAAACGAAAAATTATATTTTTAAAAAAAAAAGTTTTTTTTAGAAAGTCCTAATATACTTACATGTCTTCTAAAGGGGAAATAAATATGTCGCTCAGGCAAATAATCTAGTAGGCATTATTTAGCATTTCTTTCATCTGTCTATCGCAGCCAATATACTTACATTTTCATGCATCAGGGCCTTTAATAATTTGAGTTCACGATATGTTCTTTTGGCTAACACAGGAGCAGAGAAAGGTTTCATAATCTTTTTTATTGCTACATTCATTCCCGTCAATTGATCTTTAGCCGAACTATTGTATATACATTATCAGTAATATGATTTTTACATTACATATATATACTTTACCATACTAAGCCGAAAGCACCCATCCCAACAGGTTGTAGATCAACATATCTGCCATAATAACCCTTCAATTTTCCTTAAACTGCTTTCTCACTTTTTATTATATACCTTGTTGTCACTTCGAAAACTGTACCAAAAATGGAAAGCTTAACAAATTCTGCCATCTTTTTATATATCATTAGTAACAATTTATTTATCACGAATACAAAAAAAAGAGGAGACTTACTTTTAATTATTATTAAAGAAAAAGTAAAAAGAAACAAAAAAAAAGAAAAAGGGCAATTTGAAAAATTTTATTAGAAATGATAACATAAAAAAAACTGATGTCATTGAAACATCATCCCGATTTACTTATTTCACCATTGTGGAGAGCTTGGCCAATCAATCACAAAAAAAATTCAATAAACCTAGCCACAGTTCAGAGTCCGAGAAATCATGAAGGGATATTCAATAGCTTGTATAATGTCACGTCGTGAAAAATGTTTCCAGGAATACATAGTACAACCCACTTGACCTACAAATGATTCATCTTTCTATAAACAGCACTAATTCGTTCTTACAGTCGTTCCACTGCCAATGGGACATTTTTTTTTTTTGAAAAAATTGGTCGGACTTTCGAAAAAAATCAATCGACCCTTTGAACACAATTTCACCCAAAAAAGGAAAATAAATTAGTCAAAAAAATAAAACCGTCTTGCTCAAGTATTTTGGCCAAGCGTTTTTATCATCTCTAATATTATTTTACGTCAGTATGCAGTTTTTCTACGAAGATGGCCGCGGAAGCATCATAAATGAAGAGGGAAGAGAAGCATGATCTGTGCATGAAGAGAAGTCCTTTAGACTTAAAAGTTTGACCAATCTTCGCAAATTCATAAAAAATCATCAAATTCAGGTCGAAACAGTCGAGCATGATGTCATTTTGGAGGACCCTCAGCCTAAAAAGAGAAGGCTACTCAGTATAACACTTATACTGACGAAGATAAACTCCTAAATAAAGTTATTTGGATCAGCAAATCTGGAAATTCTAAATCATCAACGATATATTTCATAAACTATAAGAAGAAAGAGAAAAAGCAAGAGAGGAAGCTATCCGAACGATAGTAATAGATTCCTGTACACAGAATGCATCAGTAAGACATTCTATTTGATTCAAGAAATCTGATTACCTTAGTCTATAAGGAAGGCTGTTTGGAAAGTCGAATAATGATTTCAGATCGTTTTTTTAACACTTGAATTATTCTCTGAAACTTTTATATGCGATTTCAAATGATCTATCAGGTAAAGGATAAGGAAAGGGTTTGAGTCTTCTTCTGCTGATCACTACCGAGTGATTGTCATTTACATTTTATAGAATGAATGAACAAGATCGATGTTTTTCTTTTTTGACAAGCTCATCTGTATATTTAAGAAGAAACACAAAATAGATGTAAGCTAATGTATTGGCATGTTTTTTCGCTGAATACAGATAGAGGAGCAAAGAAAGAATCTGCTGTTGTTTTTGTACATTCATTATTCCATTGTTGTTGAACAATAATCTATCTCCAAGAAAGAGAGACTAGTTGTTTTTAAGACAAAAAAAAAAGGCAAGGAGTTGGTTAAAAACAAAAAAAAAGATATGATGTCTGATCAGAATGATGATAAAGTCTATGTTACTTTGTATTTCTCTGAAAGATACTTTTTATCTGCTTCCAAAAAGAAAAAATGAGTACCTAGCCAATACGAGGTACCACACTCAAATGCTGAAGCCCTTATTGTCTTTGCAAAGCTAGCAAATGCAGGCTATCATCATTGTAAGATGAGTATGAGTAATGAAATAAATATGGTACTGCTCTAGACTTTCGTTCTAGTTCCTCTTCTCTCTACTTTAGAGGAGTAATTATGGTTGGGTTAATAATAAAGATGGCGCAACCTACTACTAATTTCTATTTCTATTGCATTTTTGTCAGCTTTTCATTACTCTAAACTATCAAGTATGAAATATGAAATGTCTATAATGGCCATGAGTTTGTTTGATAGTACTTTATCATATATCTGTATAGTAGTTGAGGAAGACATGACAATCAAGCGAAATGGGTAAATTTTCGGGACTTTAAAAATCTATTGTTTTTTTGCGAGGTAACTGTACAGCCAATACTTCTTAATCAACCATACCCTCTTTTTTAAATTATGTAACTTGACATTGGCAAACGATCAAAGTGCAAGGAAATTGCAATTAAGTCATTGTTTTTTTTTTTTTTGTTATAATTAGAGGCTTAACAGCCGATCGATCCGCCCTTGACATCAATCACATCTCTCATGCGTTTTAGCGTGAAATGGATCATCTTAATGAGATCTTTAACAGTGACGTTGTTCTATGTGTTAATAAATATTTCTTTGTTGCTTTTCTGGCCCTTTGGAATTCGACCATACCTGATGAAAACTTTGCTTCATTACATTCCAAGTATTCTCAGTAGAGTTGAGATCTGGGGATTGAACAGGTCACTTCATTTTCTCAATCTCATTGGCATCTTTCGACTCATTTGCAGGTTTTTCATTGTGGATAACTGCGTTGTCTTACATGAGGACAGAACCGGGAATACTCTGACAAGAATCAAGAATATGTTCGTAGACAAGCTCTACAAAGCCATTATTTATTCTCGTGTTCTTGGGCATGAACACCAATTATGACTCTCTTTCACTGTATGAATATTTTCGTATGTCAGAAAATTCAGCAATGTAGTTGACGTTGTTTTGCAATGTTTATCATAGTAAAATTCAGCTTTATTTAAACTAAAAACGTATTCATCCATCAACTTACTGCATTTTCAATGTATAGAGAACTCAACTGAATGCATTCTGAGGTGACATATAAGCGAGAAAGTTAAAGATCCATTATTAAGATGATTTACACATAGCGTTATACGAAAGATAATGATGTAACACAATGCAGCAAAATTTGGCAACATTTGACTTTTATCTAACTTGTTCAAATCCAGAAAAATATAAACAAATGCGCATGAACAATAAATATCACTCAAAGTAAATTTCTTTGCTTTTCTTTTATTTTACTTATCAAAAACAAGAAGTCCCTTGAAGCACACACTTCATTGTAATCCCTTTTACTTTCTTTTTATTTTACTTTACTCCAAACAGTTTGATCTACTTAATAAGATCTGGTGGTCACTTATTACAAGCGAACTTATATTCAATCTATTACTATTTTGAGAAACAAACACTATTCAAAACTTTGGTCTCAAGTCAAAAATCCTTTATAATAAGCCTATTTTATACTATAAAAGCATTACAAACTCCAATCTCACAATAGGTCTGATAATCCCTATTAACTTTAATACCTTTGGACGAAATGTTAAGACCTATTAACTTTAATAGGGTCGCTAATAGGGTCCGTTGGGCGACAACTTTTTGATTTTGGGATATTAAAGTTAATTTAATCGGGACCGTTAGGTTTGCTCTAATAGGCTTTATAGGCTTGCCATGAATAATATAATCGATATAACTGACCGTTTGCCAGGGTCTCATCTTGAGCTATTCAACGACACTCATCAAGAGCAGATTATCGAGGCATTATCAGTCAAGAAGCTTGATAAAATTACACTAAATACTACAGTCTTTGATGATATTATTGAAAAGGTAAAATAAACATCTAATGCTTAGTTTTTATACCACCTCCATTCATTTTTTTTTTATTTTTACCAAGTTTTCAAACATCGAAAGTAGTTATGAGTTAATGAAAACGATCAAAGAAATCGAAGAAACAAAAAATGGAAATATGAATATAAAGAGAGTATACCAGCAAATGTAAGTATAAGTCTATAATTCAAAAGCAAAGAAAAAGTAACCGCTTACTAATATTTCTACTTTAGATTGGAATCGTGGGTCAGTCACAGTTATTTGTATGACATGAACGAAGACAACAGTGAACAATATTACATAAGTAAACTTTATGCACCAATCATGGATAACTGCTTCCATGGATCTGGAATTCGACTAAGATGGCAAGTGCCATTCGCCTTATTGATACATCCAAAGACTCACGTTTACTTCAAGGGGGGTATACTATTCCTCCGATATGTAATAAGTTAGGCTATGATTGTAAGATCGACATGAGAGTGACAATTCCATCAAAGAAGCCAGTCGATCTTAGTATTGTTGAATATGCCAACAAAGCATCCTCAAGTAAATATTACAAGGATAAAGTCAAAACAGTACTTTGCTCCGCCATATACCAACGAAATTACCAGAAGGAAAACAATAATATCAAACAAGTGCCAGCAATGCTCATAGCACGCTTGGAAAATCAGATATTATTATATTATCAAATTGACAACAACTGGGGTGTGGTTGACAAGGTGGAGGATGCTGATGTCCCCCAATACTGTCCAGGCCATCAAAGAAGGTGCCATCAAGGATTACGTCAACTCAATAAAGTACTTCAAGGTAACTAACTGTTATACACATAAAGTATCTTTGTCTCATCGTGAATTTATCCCTACATAGGATTGTTGCGTTGATATGAAGAATAGTTTAAGAAAAACAGTATCAATGAAAGCAATTACAAAATAAAAAAAAAAGTATCCCACACTCAAAAATCGTGGTGGTTTAGTAATTATAAATGTAATGACTTAAGTGAAGAACAATAATAATAAAGGTAATTTATTTAGTGTGTTTTCAAAAATGGTATATCTTTCACATTGCTTGTCCTTATTTGTACACATATTGCCATTATTAAATAAAGGTATCAAATAAAATTTATTCGAGTTGTTCAATCAAAATATTCATATAACCAAATATTATACTTTCAATTTACCGAAGGGACACTAAAGAAGGAAGACTAAGACTCAAAATTGAAGGTGACGGAGTAGGAAGGAGTGGAACCAATGGAACAGGAGACAATCCTTCCGACAGCGAGGTTTGGGCAAAATGGGTCGGAATGAGTTTATGACAGAAGAAAGGACTTTATATCACATAGTTTACCTTCAACATGAAAATAAGGCTGCACCAGAGCTGATGTAGAACTAGCCTTTTGGTAACTTGTTCAACACCAAGACAATACTGTAACTTTAAGCCTAAGGAATGCAACATACAGCCGACTACTAAGTTTTTAGACAAAAAGAAGTATGTCAAAGCCAGAATGCCAAAAGTCTTGAGTAAGACCACTCGCTTGTAATATAAGAGAATATCTACAACAAAAATACAATAGGTAAATATCCTTGACTTGAGTCTAAAATACAAGTCATCAGAACTATTTGTATAACTTTCCAAAATATAAAAAGCCAAAATACTACGTTACTCTCAATAAAAAGAATCTACTTTAAATTACCTCAGCAGATTTGTGTATAAAATTTCAAATATACTGAAAATAAGTGCTGTGTAATAATAAGCTTAATAATCCTCGCAATATACTCTCATTAGAAATTGATAGCCAAATCAGTAACATGCTATCCTCTTTTCTATTCCATGCTCCACCTTAATGCTTAGTACAGAATATAATTGTGTTGTTTTCTCGTCCTATATTGCTTATACAGTTTTATTATATTACAATTTCTAAATCTAAAATAATGTATCTTCATCACGAAGATATTCTCCTACGTCTGCTTGGTGAAAAACAATGATATCTGTAGGTTGAAGTCTCTTCATATCTACTGTTGATCTTGCTGTCACACCAAATCCCTAATTATTTATGTGGTCAATTCAACATCTCTTGTTATAAGTATATACTTTACTAATGGTGAATCAGACATGGAAAGGATCACTACACCAGTGTGCTCAGGTGTATCGTCTGTTATTCTACCCAAGTGAGCTTTGACAATATGGTTACCGTATAAGAAAGGCATTTCACCGTTGGGCTTAATCCAGATCTTGTACTATATAATTTTTTAGATCCCATACATATTATACAGATTCCATTTTATACCTTTGCATATTGTGCTAAATAATCAAGTGCTGTAATGTGTAATTTGAACTTGCCTGTTTTTGTAAATTTACCAAAACAAACACCAAGCGAAGCAAGTTGATCACGTCCTACACTCACAGCCATACGTACCATAGATTCACTAAGCTAAAGTTAATATTTATTCAATGCTATATTATTTCTTTATTTTTACCTAAGGTAATAAACTTTATTCTTTTGAAGACGGAAACAATATGTTTCATCAGGTCTGTCAATCAAATGTTTAATATTGGCTCCAATACTACAAAGCAAATTATTGTTTAGTAATCCAAAACTTTAAGAAATCAAATCAACGTCTTCACTTTACTATTTTGCAAGTTTCTCAAAAAGAGTGGTTGTTTCTTCAGAAGTTAAGGGACGCATTTATTTAAGAAGAGTGGTATAATTAAAGACTGGATGAAAAATAATAAAAAAATTCAAACAAAATGACAAAGTAAGCCACTGTGACTTTATTTATTGTTTATGCAGCCAACACAATAAAAGGGCTAGCTTATTTTAGTATTGCAAAAGTAGAAAATGGTCCTTTGATGGTGTAGAAACATTATTAAAGTCTACAGTTCAACATCAAATACAGGTATTACTATAGCCACAAAATCCTTGAGCGGGTATCATATTAAATAATCATGAATGGATCTGCATCATAGCTCTTTGAAATAAGGAGTTGCTAAGGGCAACTAATGTATTATTTTAAATTTGGATATTATAAAGCAAACCAAAGGATATTAAATCTTTTTTTTTTTTACTTGATCAAACGACAATTAATTATGTTTAAAAATATACTAAAGAGGAGGTGTAGATACGGGTGATGGAAGGTAGCTATTACTTTGATTTGGACTGATATTTAGTTTCATTGATCCCTCCTGTTTTGATTGTTGTTCTAGGAGTTGTAAAAGATCCTTGTTATTTTTAGCTTGTTTGAACTCTTCATAAGTCTATGTATATCTTTACATTAAAAACCATGTCCTCCTTCTCATTTATATGGACTTACGCATTTATAGGAACCACCTAAGAATATTTGTGGCAGCGCACGGGATTTGCTATTTTGTTTTCTCATGTGCTGTAAAGCAAGTTCACTTTTAGCAACATCAATCACTTTAAACTGAATATTGTTTGATTCCAAAGACTTGACTATTTCTTCCTCCTCTTGTTTTAACTTGGGATTTGTAGAGATACTCGAAGTATATATATGAACCTCTTTAGGGTCACGAGGAGTTAAATCCACAGATTGGGAAGCTTCAGGAGCAGGCCATTTGAATTTAGAGCTGGGGCCACCTGTCTTTCGTAACTTTGGTGTAATTATATTTTTATCATACTGCTGTAACTCAGATTGCTGTCCCTTTTTCATCACAGAGATTTGTTCTTGATATGTTTGTTGAAGATGCGCTACTTGAATAGAGTGATTATGCTCATACTGTTCAAACTCATACAAGATCTTGCTGACCTCATCATCCATCGTACTCTTTGCTTGATTCTCGGCTTGCTTAAGTCTTTCTTTTAGAAGAGAGACGTCTTTGTCATACTTGAGTTGAAGTTGATTCAAGTTTTGAACTTGTGTTTGCTCCAAGCTACGGATTGCTGTGTCATGGCTTTTTTTCAGCTTTTCTAGTTTCTTGTCCTTTTCAGCCATGGCTTTAGCATGTGTCTCGAGTATAGCTTCATGTTTCTGCTTTTGAGTCTATATAACAATGCGTTCATATCGTTTATTTCTGTACTTTCTTTTTCATTTTTACCTCGAGTTGATTATTCAATTCTTCTAATTTTTGCATCAACATACGATCATGTTCAAGATCCATTGTCAGTCGGTTCAATCGTTTCTGATGATGGTCTTCATCTGTTGTAAGTCCTGATTTTGGCTTTCTATCCCTTCTGTTGATTTGTGCTCGAAGTTCGGCCAATTCGTCTTCTTTTTCGCCCAATCGCTCCATGACCACTTTATTCTTTATAAAGAATTAAATCATAGCGCTTGCCTGGTTTTTTATCTTTGCTTACCGTTTCCTTTAACTCTTCCAATTGGGTGGTAACCTGCGCCAATGCAGGTTTGATCAATTCTGCTCTTTCATTTTCCCACTGTAATTGAAGCGTTTCCAACTCACATTCCTTTTCTTTTAGCAATTTGTCTTTCTCTGCCAGCAACTGAGCCGTTTGATCCTTTTGTTGAAGAGATTCAAGTGTTTCTCTTAAACTTTCCATTTCCTTTTTGGTTTCTTCCAATAGAGCCTCTTTGATTGCTAACTCTGCTAATGTTTCTTTATGCTTCTCCTCCAGTTCCGGAGAATGGCCTGCTGCTGTCAATTGACTTTTTAATTGTTCAATCTTAGCTGTTTGCTTTGTAATCGTATCCAAATATTCCTTGTTCTTTTGCTGTTAAGTTTATACTGACTTGCTCTTTTTTTTGATAATTTACCTTTGACTTTAATTCTTCACATTCTTGCTTTATTTGTGATGTTGTATGGTGACTAGCAATGCTTTCGACTCTATAAAGTGATCCTTTTTATTCAATAAGCATCGGATTGTTTTGAAGCTTCTTACATACCTTGAATAGATAATCTCTGATCGGATTTCTTTCTTGAACCTAAGCAAGGCATATTAGATATATAAAGGAGAAAAGAAGAAAGAAAAAAAAATAAAATAATAACTGGAAATTATTTATTACCCCCCTGTCTATCTTTCCCTCTAATCGTAGTGAAGTTTATTGTAATTATTTAGGAGCAAACATGTGTAAATAAGAGATTTACAAAAAAAAAAGAATCCAACTTTATTAAGGATCACCTTTACATTCTCCTTTTGTTGAAGTCTAAAACAATTAAGAAAATTACCCCCTAAAAACCATTTGCCATATCGGAATACCCATCGAAAACCCATAAAGAAAACAGTAAGTACACGATACCATAGTACATTATACACTTGATACACAAGAGAAAAGATATAGGCGGAGTTCTTGTTTCTTCCACGAGCTATTCCAGTGTATATAAAAGAACCCAGATTCTGTATCAAGCTTCTTCTTCTTTTCAGGCAATTGTTAATGAGGATTCAATAATTCTTAATTTGGATATATCATCTACATTACTGCTTTAAATCCTAATACAACCAAGCCGATAACATCAGCTAGAGCAACAGGTTTTAGGCCATATTCTTTTTACGTGTTCTACTTCTACTAGTTCCTCTGTCCCTTTTTTCTTGCTTTTTTAGCTGAAATGCTAAATAGCTCGAGATAAAATAACCAATTGGGGTGCCTTCTGTTCAATCTCTATTCTTAAGGAACATCTATTTCTTCTTGTCTTGTCATCATCTTCATACTTGGTTTTGCTACAGTGGACCTAAGGCGCTTAGGCTGATATAAAAGTCAAGCTAAAAAAAAAAAAGCAAACGTCATATGATGTCCATTCTTTAGGAGATCATTATGGGATATGCTTACATCAATAGGGAGAAATATGCTTTAATTGATAGAGAGGAGAGAATAACTATACTTTAAAAAAAAACGTCAGATTATAAAGTTCCTTTTATTGTAAAAGAATTTCTTTAAGATAAAATTTGTTCAATTTTAGAGTTCAATGGTTTTAATTCATTACATGCAATAAAGCCTTTTTGGTTATCTTCTATACAGATTGTGCTTATTAGATGCTTGCTTTATGCTGAGAAATCCTTCAGTAAATCATGCAATGACAGCTCTTTAAATGGTATAACAACTGGGCTTAAAAAGTGCTAATACACATACAGGAAGTGGCGAATGGAATTGATTTAGAGCAATCAACGCATAAAGATAATAGAAACAAATAACGATATATACTAAGCTAAAACATTTTTCTATCTTTCGTTACCCTCTCTGTTCACACGTCGATTGCGCTGTCTGACTTAAAGAATATCAATACAGACATGTGTTGTTACTGACAGCTTTTTATAAAAGAAAAAAAGGGATATTTTTGATTGATAAATCAATTCTGATGAAAATCAAAAAAAAGAAAAAAAGAAAGCTTTCTAAAAAAATCGCAGTCCATACCTGTTCTTATTTCTTACACTTAAATTATGGCAAAGAAAAAGACCACATCAAGTGCTTCTGCTGAAGAAGCGGGTATATATTTGCTAGCAAGATGTATGCGCATATGGTTTAATTCTTGTTTTTTTTTATAATAGAAAAAGCCATTCTTGAGTATATGATTAAGGTCAATCGGCCTTATAGCGCAAGTAAAGAGAGAAGACAATTAAAAAACAAAATAAGGCTACTAAACAATTATGCTAATAGCCGACATATTCAGCAACTTACACTCAAAGTATTCAAAAGCACATGTTATAAAAGCATTAGACAAATTGGCCGAAGAAGGAGAACTGTTGTCTAAGCTATACGGCAAAGCCTCTATTTATTCCATTAAACAGAACATTGTCGAGAACAACAAGAGTGAACACATTTTAGATGCAATTGATATTGAAATTAATAAAACCACAGACAAAATGAATATAATCAAAGCTGAAAATAAGAAGTTTGAAGAAGGTAGCCTATTTATTTCGTATTCTAGTGTGTAGTCATTCATTATACGTAGAGCTATTCAGACTTAAGAGCGAACCAACGGCACAAGAGGCCATTGATCTTAATAAACAATACAAAGAAAAAGTAAGAGCATACATAGGTTTAAATATAGAAAAATGACTTGTAATTTTATTATGTAGAATAAGGAATTGGCAGAAAAACTTGAAAAATTCAAAAACGGTGCAGTATTTATTCCATCCGAGAAAAGAGAAAGGGTTGAAGCAGAATTCAATTTCAACAGAAACATGTGGAAAAAGAGACGCAAAATGGTAGAATCATGCATTTATAAATACTCTATAAAAATATCCACCTTATTTTCTATAGTTTCAAAATATATTTGATACAATTTCTGATAATTTACCTGATAATTCAAATGAACTAAAAGAACAATTAGGTATAGAAGAAGATGAAATACCATTTGAAAGTGACCCTTTTGCTTTTTAAATTTTTATATTGAATGCCAGAAATACAATCTTTTTTTTTTTTTTTTTCTTTCCTGAATAAAAAAAATGACTTCAGCTAAAGAGATTCAACCCTTGTATCGTTCATTTTTAAAAGTTGTTGAAAAATGGCCTGTAGATAAAGTTAGACCCAATCGTGATTTAAAGCAAATAATAACAACAAGAGTAGAAGAGAACTTTCGAAATGAGAGTACTCTGGACATTACTCGCGCTCAAAAAGAATTGTTTGCACTCGAGAAATTATTAAATAATGATTTTAAACAAAAGGTTTGCCTTTTTTTTCTCTCTCTCTGCTGTTTACTAATATGTGTGATGTAGTATCCGCTCTCAGAAAAGATCTTGGTTCCTGCAAGTAATCCAAACTATTACTCAAAATTGATTTCTGCTCTTGGTGTGAACAAAGAAGGAAACAAAGGATTTTTATCAAAGCTGTTCAATTAATGAAATTATTAGACACAAAAAAAAAGAGAAATCTGAGCCACAGAAAAAATAAAGTTTTTTTTTTTTATTTTATTTATTTAAAAATGTCAAACAAGCGAATTAAACTCGACGACGAACACATTCAAAATAAATTTCACAAAGACCTTTTTAATAAGGACTCAATAACAAAGATAGAAAGTGCCTTTAAAGAATCCAAACCTTATCTTCATTGTAAAATCGATAAATTAATTGACAATGATCTCTTGGTTCGTGTACGCAAAGAAATTCTCTCTAGCTTACACTTTACCGTCAAAGAAACTGATATTTACAAGGTAAATCAGAATGCTTATGAAATTATTATCATCATTATTCACACGCACACATCAAAATACAGGTCAACCAGACTGGTGATTTAGCCAACTTGGATGGTCTTCCCAAACACGAGTTAGAACAATTAAAAAGTCTTTTTGAGCTTCGTAACGCTTTGTACTCTTCTGACTTTCGTAACTTTATCTCTCAAGTTACTGACTGTGGTCCCTTGTCTGGTACAAAAATGGACATGAGCATCAACTCTTATCAAGCGGGCTGTCACCTTTTAAATCATGACGATGTCATTGGTACTCGCAGAGTGTCTTATATCTTGTATCTCACAGATCCTGAGGCACCTTGGCAACCCAAGGATGGTGGTGCTCTTGAATTATATCCCGTCATACAAAAGGGCACACCTGCCACTGAGCCTACTGTGATCATTCCTCCTCAGTGGAACCAATTTGTCATGTTCACCGTTCAACCCGGACATTCTTTCCACTCTGTAGAAGAAGTTGTGGGCGCAGGAAACCGTTTAAGTATCTCTGGTTGGTTTCACATTCCTCAAGAAGGCGAGCCTGGTTATAAAGAACCATCTAAAGAAGGTGAAGCAAAATCTTCCCTTGAACAACTCCAAGAGGATGAGGATTCTAGTGATCGATTCAATAAATACGCTATACAGCAGCACCAAGATGAGACTTTACCAGAGGACATGCTGACCGAATTAAAAGAATGGATGAACCCTCGCTATTTGGACAAGGACATGATATCTCAAATGTCTGAAAAATTCTTAGACGAGTCCGCCGTTCAATGCAAAGAGATCTTGAATGATGACATATTGAAGAAGCTTGAAAAGATCACCAAAGAATATGATGAGCAAGATAAAGTAGCATCGGGTAAAGACGGCATCGCTCCCCACGGCACAGGTGTGCGTGAAGGATGGGTTGTTCAAGGCCCACCTCACCGTTCTCGGTACATGGTCTCCACTGCACAGGAGGGCCTGTTCCATTTCCTGGCGTCCAAGTTTGAATCCGAAGCATTCCGTCTCTGGTTGAAAGCTGTGACCCATCTCGTGCCTGTTGGCTACCGTGGACAGACACGTCGTTTCCGTCCTGGACACGATTACACACTTGCAACAGTTAATACCCTTACACAAGGTATCTTGGATGTCACATTTTGTCACGTCAATAAGCCTGATAGTTGGGAAGATGGAGATGTTGGTGGATATGAAAGCTATATGGCAGGGCATGATGGAGAAGAGGACCCAGCTACATATAAGGCAGCCGATGATGATGGTGTTTTGTTGCACTTGCCAGCTGGAAAGAATGAGTTATCTCTTGTTTTCAGAGAAGAAGGCATCATGAGATTCATCAAATATGTAAGCGCAAGAGCCCCTGGATCGCGTTGGGACTTTGCTTACGAATATGACTTGGCAGAAGAAGAAGATAACGAATAGATTGTACATAACTAAAAAATAAACTCTTACATTGCATAGAAAACTCTTGGTTTTTATATTTTATCTGTTTATCATGAACAATTGCTTTGGTTCCTTATAAAGAAAATATACGTGTTATATCATTATATAAGAGAAAAGATTAAGTAAACGTCGCTTTCCTTCCTTCAGACGTTTTCTTATTTCTAGAGAAACAGACTTGCGATAAAGCTTTCCTGCATTAATAGAAATACGATTGTATGAGGAGGACGAGAGTATATTTAATGATTCTTACATTTCATTGTAAAATCCCACATTCAAGTCTGCATAACATGCTTTTATGAATTCGAAGATTTCATTAAACAAAGCCCCCTCTAATTAAATCAACAAGTTTTTAGAATAAAGATAACAGGAAACTTATCCAATTTTTACTGAATTTTGATCAAGGGAGGAAAGAGGTTTTTGAACTAAAACATTTATTTATTTATTCTGGTTTATAGTATCATCTACAAAGACTAATAGTCCAAAGCATCCCATCCAAAAATATGTTTTTATCTTTTACTTAATTATCATTATACAGCACTTATACGTCTAAGTATATTTTACAAGACTGCGATGAGCGTGTTGTAGAACAGTAACTGATTGTAGTTGACATTAATAAATATAAGTCTTAATACAAGATCATAATTAAAATAAAATAAAGTATAAGTTTATTTAAATAAGTTCATACAATCAATTCCAATTAAACATGTTCTTTTAGAATATGTATTGTATTCATGAGAGTTCTTTGATAAGAAGACGTATCAACTAAAATAACCAAATCCAATCCAATGTCAGGAATATTGCTAATCTTTCACATAATTGAAATAACGCGTAAAATAACGTTATTCAATTCAGTGAGGAATTCCCAGAATAAAAGATAATCTATGACAGACATACAAAAGAACAAATGAAAAGTTTTCATAATCATAATTATAGATAATACTTGCTAAAGTACCTGTGTATTAGAAGAACGATAACAATAGAAGATATCAAGCCACTCAATAAGATATAAATACCTGCCTTCAATTAGAAAAATTTTTACTTTAACTTAAACTGAAATAAAGATCAGTCTCAAAAAGTACTCAAACTGTTTCTTGATCTTTGTTTCCACCTTTTCTTTTATTAATTTAAACCATTATACAGCGGGGCGCATAATATGTTGTAGTCATCGCTTCGCCTAGGTCAGATAAAAAGAAATGATTAGAAGCTAAAAACCCCTTATGCGATGAAGGGTAAAAATGTTACAAAATAATCGTGCATCTTCAGGAAGAGAATTCATACAGTTTAAGAATAAAACCTAATTAGGCTCAGAAAAAAAAAAAAAAAAAAAAAAAAAAAAAAAAGGCCAAGCTCAAGGATTCAAGGACTCAAAGACTCAAGGACTTGGGCATTCAAAGCAAAAGAAGGAAAGACATTAGTATTCAATGTTTTGTTCACAAAAATAAAAATTATATATATGACTTTATTTAATAATATATGTCCAGGGTTTGTATACTTCTCACAGTGTAGATATTAATATATGTACTATGCAGATGGCTAAATGCTAATTCTATGATGCAGATCTTTACATAATTTAATATAAGCACTTGCCCCTCGTTCACCAGTCTATTTTGGTAGATATACATACATATTACTAAGTCTACATTTCCATATACTCACACTATCAATCGTTAATAATGCTTGATTGCTATACAATGGTTATCTTTGGAGCACAACACTCAAGCGCCAAAGCGAAGACAGGAAAAAGATAGAGAGAGGCCAAAGTAAAGCAGCACTCATCTATAATAATCATTAACTGTTGTGTATATACAGTAGGAGTAATAGTACCTTACTTTAGATAGACCAGAAGAAACTAGCTAAGCTTATACCAACAAGTAGAAAAAGGAAGCAGTATGCATCTATAATAGTTATTAGCTATGGAGGATATGTAGTAAAAGTAATAGTACCTTACTTTAGATGAAACAGGTTAAAAAAAAGAAAAAAAAAAAGACACCAGCCAAGTTTATATCAACAAGTAAAAGAAGAAACAATGATAATCCTGGGAAAGAGATTTTATAAAGACCATTTAAAACATCAAAAAAGCAACAAATACGATTTTACTAAAGTACAAGTGCCATTAGAGCAAGAATAGAATATATATAGCGTTAAGAACTTATCTTTTATAAAAAAGAGAAGAAGAAAAAAAAAAGAGAGAAGTGCTTTTTTGTAGCCTTATTTTACTAATTTTACACTTATTCACTGTCTATTTAATGATATCACAAAAGATAAATTGTACATTGCTTAAGCAAGTTTTATTACTTGAGCGCAATATCTTTAACTTGGAGGATATGATTTTTTCTTTTTTTTCTTTTTTTTTTTTTTTTTATTTCAGGTATATATATATATAAAAAAGAGAGAGAGAAAAGTCGGTGTTAAGGATACATAAGATTATAGTCGCTTTACTTTAGTAAAAGGAGTCAAATATGATCCTGAATAATATGTTGACATAGCTTGGAATCATTTATAACGGTATGCCCTGTTGTAGAACAGTGTCTGATTATAATGGACATTGAATAATCACAACTAAAAGAAGTATATTAAAATTGATAAAAGATAGTAATTTAAACCTTAATTAAATGAAATGTACTCTTCTTCTTTTTGTATAAAACTATCACTATTAGATTCATTCTATAAAGTAAACATGAATACTAAATAAGTCATGATCTTTACTATTCATCATCTCTGTAAATGAATAATAATGGATCAGGTACCTAGTCAACTTTGATCTGACTGGAGGCATTTCATATAAATATATCTTTCCTCTCAATGAAGACAGGACAACTCTCCCAGATCAGTTAAAGAACAATAAGATCTATAAAACAACGAATTAAAAATTTTCATAATCGATTCAGTGATCATTATTCAACCAAACATGTCAATTATTGGATCTACGCTCATAAATACTCATTTACCCGCCAATTGATAGAAGAATATAAATAGTAGACTTTGTAATGTTTTCTTTTTAACAATTAAGATTGTCTTAAATAAAGTTCAGTCTCAAAAAGTATTCTTTGGTTTATCTTTGTTATTACCTTTACCAGAACATAACAGTATTAAGTTGCATTGAGACTATGTATGTCAGAATAGAATATTGTTTTTCTTGCATAGTTGATTTATCCAAGAATAAAAAGGAACAAGAGAGGACGAGACTCGATAAAGAGATTGTTTTATTTAATAAGAAAATTGTACTCTATTTATACTTTTCATACACGGATAATATTTCATGTCATGGATTAATAATTAATGAGTATGATATAGCTGATGACAAATAGATAAGGGTTACGTGTTCTTCTATTGTTATATTTGTCATAGAATATTCGTATATGATTGACTGCGGCTGACTGTGATTTAGTTCCTGGATTTAATATAGTTTAACCGTGCAATTACGCAGCATCTTATCATGTAGCTTATTAATACTGTTTTCATATCGAGTTATGAATGATGGATACATCATTGCCCCCTTCCAGGTTGGAACAACCGATGAACATCATGAATAACGAAGAGTACATGGATTATATCTAATATGATTGCTTAGGCTGTTCATATTAAAGACGTAAGTGTAGAGAAAAGAGAGAGCATGCTCTTCTGGTATATAATCGATAAAAACCCATAAAAACCTGTTTAGGAAAAAAAGTAATGGGAAAAGACCATATTCAGCTCGTTACTTTGTCTTGCTTCTTTTGTTAAGATTATTAGTCTTGGCTGGCAAATTAGTATGAGATGAGCGTTTACGTTTGCCAATGTTATTATTGACGTTACGTCTTGCCCAGTACTGTTCTATCATACTCATATCATCAAAACTTGAGGCAGGTTCCCAGGTATCATATTCTGGAGGATAACCTTTCCATCTTACTAGGTATTTATAATTGCTAGTGTTATTTCCTTTATGTTGGATAATTGCCTGCACATCGTACTGTTGTTGGTCAGCGCGATTATTAACAACGTTGTCTGTAGAGATAAGTTTGATGTGCGAAGTAGGTACGTCGCGCGATAATAATGCACCTGTTTTATCCGTCAAAATGTAGCTACCATTTTTTGTGACTCCATGTACGACAAAGGGCCCCTCGTACCTTGGGTCAGTTTTACTATTTCTATTCACATTTTTTATCATAACTTCGCTATTAGTAGGAAATTGTTGATGTACAATGCGGTGTTTCTTTGTAAAATACTCGTTGTCAATTCTTTGAGTAGTCATAATACGGTTACGTATAGCAGGGATTACTATGTTGTTCATATTGTCTAGTTTATTTTCTAGTGCTTTAGCATATTGCTGACTAGAGTTAGGTATTGAGGATTGTGTATTAGAATAATCCTGGAATTCATTTGGTTGCCTATTATACATAAGCACAAATGGTCTGGAATAATGTAATCTAGAATATTTACAATTCATAGCATATTGAATACTAGGAAGGAAAAGATTCCACTCGTCCTTCTTGCCTTGTAATCTTTTAACAAGAGCTCGTTTGGCTATTCCAACAAACGATTCGTTAGTCGAATTACCCAATGGGTTATAAGGCAGTGAAAGTCTATGGTCAATACCACAGGTTTCCATTAATGAATTAAATATTTCATTAGTGAATTCTGTACCGTTATCTGAACTAAGTTTTTTGGGCCAACCAAAAGTGCAAAAGATATCTCTAAGTTCATTAGCTATGGATACTGCAGTTTTATCCATTAATGGTCTTAGAATTGTAAATCTTGTAAAAAGATCAACTAGGACTAAAATGAAATTGTGTCCTTCTGTTGATGTAACGTTCAGGGTACCAAGGTCAATACAGACGTGATCAAAAGGACCATCTGGTAGAATACTACGGGGAGGGTGATACCCGTGTTTGCCAATATTAAATTGCTGACATTCAGGACAATTGGATACTAGCTGCAATGCATCTTTTTTAATATTAATCCAGTGCAAATTATCATTGTGGATTGTCTTTACAATAGCATCAGCCCCAAAGTGTCCAAGTAGATGTGCCTTTAATAATAGGTTATGAAGTTCTTCTTCTGGTGGTGTCATGTAGTCTACTAGTTGTACAGCTCTTTTTTTTTTTTTTTTTTTTTTTTTTTTTTTTTTGGAGGGGCTCTAGGCCAAATTTATTAATAAATAGATATAATATTTAAAGTCACGTGGTAGACAGCGGTGAACTTTTATACATCAAGGACAACGTGTAAATTAAATAATGGAGGCGGGAATTACATTGCAGAGAGCACTGTATCAGATCGCAAGGAAGTGATAAGTACCGTAATTTGTTGATATATAATCATTGAGTCAAAAGGAGTGTTATCAAAAATAAAACGCCAATGTGCCTTCCAGATACCAAGAAAAGCACAACCGATTATACTATCATTTTGAATGAGTCGTAATTTTTGACGAGGAAAGATCAAATTATACAGAGCGTTAGCTATATCTAACAGTGGCACGTCATGGACACCAAAAAATTGTTTCCAGAGTAGCCGCCAAATGATCAATTTGCTCGGACAACGAAAGAGGAAGTGGTCTGAGTTTTCAGGTGTAGAAGGGTCTCCACACAAACGACAATGTGAGTCACAGATGTTGGGCACTAAGGCTTGCACTTGTTCAGCATTGGGAAATTTCCTATGAAGTAGTCGGTACCATGGAGTTCTGATAGCCAACGGAATATCCATGTTCCAAAACCGTTTCCAAAAAGAGGAGGATCTTGTGTGGCCTAAAGTGCCAGCAAGGGACTGTTTAATTTTCTCGAGATGTGCTTGTCTAAAGGACTTTGGTGTAATTATAGACTTGTTTGGATCAATTAGCGAGGCCACCAAAGCACTGCAAAAAGCGTCAAAGGTACGATATCCAGTATTTATAGAATCAGAATCCGAAGAACGTGGAAGACATAACCGCGCAAAAAAAGGTAGTAATGTTACTTCGCCAGACTGTATCCACCGTAAAAGTTTCAAGATACGGTATTTTCCAATGATAAGTGAAGAATGTCCTTGGCTGGATGACAATGGAATAAGACATTGAAGCACGGGATCGAAGAAAAAGGCATTTTTAACAAGAACTGTGTCAAAGGAGTGCTGAACTGAGGGCTTGATCTGAGCAGACCACGATACTGTAGCCGACAAAGGCAGTGAAAGACAAAAGTCAGATGTCAATTGAGGAGGTTGATCCAAAGGAACATTCAAATTCTTTGAGACCGTAGCTCTATCAAAAAGACTATCGAAGGCACGATAAAGGATGGAACAGAGTCCAGGTCGATATTCATGCAACAGACCACGCCGTAGAGCCGGGAAGATGAAAGGCAATCGTCGATCTAAGAGCGGTAAAGTAGACATACTTTCCATGTGAGCACCAATCCATCGTACAGTCAGGGAAGTGGGATTGCTTTCATGAATTAGTGGAGTTAGCCACCGAAACTGTAAGGCCAACTGTTGGATAGCCGGATTCAAAACACCTAAACCACCTTGTTTGAGGGGGAGTTGAAGTACATCAAAAGAAACAGGTGGAAAGACTCTAAACATAAGAAATTCACGGCAGATGGATCCAATAGTACCAAGCAGACGTTGCGGAAACCATGAAACACGTAGTGCATGCCATAGTGTAGACAAAATCAAAACGTTGAGCACAGTCGCACGCCCTCGAACCGAAAGTAGGCGTTGTTTGTGAATATCACAAGCATTCTTAATTTTAGTAATCAAGCGATCTTGAAATACTTTTTTCTGTGCAGAAGAAGTAGCCAACGGATAACCGAGATATATAAGCGGCTCTGAATCATTGCGGTCGTGCCATTTTGTAATCCCATGTTCTTGAAGAGCCGGTAACCAGTGTGGATGCGGTCGACCAGAAACAGAAAAGGCCACAGTTTTGTCATAGTTCATTTTCGCGTTAGAAGCTTGATTATAACACTGTATCAGTTGTTGTACCTCGGCTAAATCTTCTGCATTTTTAAGATAAATTAAAAGATCATCAGCATATGCCAACACTTTAAGAGACTGCAAGGAGGAAGGGCCAAAAACAGGAGAGGCAGAAGAATGCGGCGATAGGCTTGGAGGAGAAAATCCTTGTATGCGATTAGAATAAATGATCGATTTAATCAAAGGCTCCAAAACCAAGTTAAATAACAAAGGGCTAATGGGGTCACCCTGACGTAAACCTCGTCCAAGAGAAATGGGACGAGTCAGATAGCCATTCACATTAACCCGCATGGAAGTACCATAGAAGAGACCTAAGATAGAGTCCACAAAAACTGCGGGAAATTGAAAGCGATGCAAGACAGCCCGAAGATAGGTGGGATGAACCCGATCATAAGCCTTCTCTTGATCACACAATAAACCCACTTCATCTGATTGGCGTACAGAGGCTTGTTCACAGGCGATCTGAGCTAAGAGACCGTTATCAGCAATAAAGCGTTCTTTCATAAAACCACTTTGATGAGGTGTAATCAAAGGGGAAATAACAGACACTAGACGTGCATTGAGCATGCGTGTGTAAATTTTTGCGTCGCAGTTGATCAGTGTAATGGGTCGCCAATTCTTTAGAGAAGTGAGGTCACCTTTTTTTGGCAATAAGCAAACACTAGTCTCTAACCAGGAAGAAGGAAACAGATTCTTAGAAAGAGCATCGTTGTAGACGTTCAATACTAGATCTGAGTATTTCTTGTGGTGAAAGATTAGATTCAAGAAAACGTACGATAAACCATCCGGACCAGGACTGCTGGATTTTGGAGCTCGGGAGCTGTGAGCGGATATTTCTTGCAGATCAAATGGTAACGTCAAAAAATCGGTATCTGCCTCGTCGAGCCGGCAGTCAGAGGGGATATGGGACATCATCCTATCCAATGAGTTGGAGCAGATAGGTTCAGTCGAGAAGAGATTGGCATAGAAATCATGTACAACATCCAAAAGTTGTTCACGGTTGGAACAATGGTTCCCAGTCCTTGGATTCCAAAGCATGGGTATAGAACGTTGAGCCTGTCGAGCGGTAGCAGATTTCTTCAGATACCCTGCATCAGTCTCCCCATGTTCTCTCCATGTTCGTTCAGCTTTCAGAATAGCAATCTTCGTGGTTTCCTCCTGAAGGACCTGAATTTGCTGTTCGACTCTAGGCAGATGGGTCGTCAGAAAAGAGGTTGGTAGAGAACTCTGTAATAACCGTTGCCGTTTGCGCTGGAGGGCAGCCAATTGTTGTTTTCTCCAGTCCACATGTTTACGACCGTAACCACGAATAAACTGTTTTACCCTTAGCTTAACCATGTCCCATAATATCTGTGGTGAGGAGCAGGAGAGATGAATTTCTTGATCATATAGCTTTGTCAACATCTGAGCGAGCTTATTTCTAAAGTTCCGATGAGTTACATATGTCGGGTTTGCACGCCAAAGGCCAGGACCAGAAAGCGTTGGCAAATCCGGTTTGAAGACAAGCGTAAGAAGGGCATGATCGGTCCAATGAGGATTGAGAAATTCGACGTCGGCATCAACATAATTGATTGCTAAATCAAGCGACATATAAATATAGTCAATGGTTGAATGTGACAGTTCTCCGCGACGAAAGGTTGGCGTTACTAACGACCGAAGGTCAGACATAACGTTGCGAAAATGACATTGTAGGAAATGCACCCACTGTTGTGGAGGACGAGAATTCCGCGTTGAAGAGGCAGTTGAGATTGAGTAATTAAAATCGCCAGCAATTATGAGGCGATCAACGCACGATATAGTGTCAAGAGGAGACAATTGTCGAAAATTTAAAATAGATTCAAAAAACTCTGCACGTGCTTTGGAAGACGATGCAGGAGCATACACTACGAGAATATGGAAAGGTTCCATATGACCATCAATATGGTCTACTTGAGCGAGAATACATCGAGAATCCTCAGGGAGAGGAATTCTAGAGATAGTGAACTGAGGATCAAAACATAAAAGTCCACAATATTTAGTCCACAAAGATTGTTGACAACAAAACTGTTGATGTAAGATGTTTTGATGTGGAAGAGATGCACCACAGTTATCAATCTCTTGAAGAGCGACAAATGATGGTGACTTTGAGCGAATGTACCGGATTAGATGATGTCGTGATGATGGGTTACTGACTTTGAAAAAACTATTGCCATTCAGAGACAGTAACGATAAAGCCTTGCGATTCTGATTATTATTCATAATTACAAATCAAGTCGATCGGGAGGCCGCGTAGCGCGAGTACTCCTTCGTGGTCCTGTAGTTGAAGAATCTTTTGTCGTTTTCTTTGTTTCAGAGGTTGAGACAACGGGTGGATCAATGTTAGAAGAACCTGTATCTGTTTCGGGAGATGAAAAAGGTTCAGATGTAGTTGCCCATTGAGATTGGATTGAGCCTTCATTGTTGGATTGTTCGGATATATCAGACATTGAAACATCATCCGCATATTGAATGTGTTCACGAGTCTTACTGGGGACTGACAAGATATCTTCAACTGTGTCCTCATTTGGGATAGGAGCTGTAGTTGGAGAATCCACACGACTTTCTTGAGGTTGATCCTGGATAGCGGATCGTATCGTCGATCCGTTCTGGTTATCAAGTAACTCAACTGTCTTAACAGCATCAACCATCGTATTTTTCGGAGAAGGCATGGTGGTTTTTGACTTATGGGAACCTCGAAGCCTTTTAGCTGGTGAAATCTTATCAGGACATTGAACCCTAATGTGACCGGGCTTATAACAATAATAACAGACTCTCTTGTTACTGGGAGCCTGTTGACACTCAGAGGCGCTATGCCCAAGTTCGTGGCAATACTTACAGTATGTGGGCATTTCCTTCCAGTACGCATGGATATACACGGAACAGTCATCTGTTTCTGGGTTATGCGGATCAACCCAAGGCATTATGTGAGCCAGATCCAGAAAGGGGTCTGGCTGAGATGAGTCAGAGGTACAATCAAGTACTGCGTACCCAGAACCAAGGAACGCACCAGTGTCGGAATCAGTTACAATACCTACATCCCGAACATACCCATAACTAGACAGAGTATGTTTCAAGCCTTCCAGGAGTTGTTGGGGACGTAACCAAGGGAGACGTTGTAGGGTCAGACGCCGGATAGTAGATCCAGGTCTACAAGCCACGACGGGACGTATAATAATTTGTCCATTATCAAAATGAAAACCATTCTCACAAGCCTTTGACCGGAAGTGGTCATTATCGAAGTTGATTTCTAAATAACGGTTGTAACCTGATTTATGAACTACCAAACCAACATAGTCATGAAATTGTCCAAAAGCCAACTTATAAATCGTTCTGTCCGATTCTTTGCGAGAAGTAATGTCGAAGAAAAGACTTCCAGGTGTTTGTGAGACACCCCAGTATACAGTGTCGATGATAACGGGAGAATTCTGTTTAGAGATGCTAAGATATGGACTAGATGACTGAACTGAGGATGTCATCATAGGTTTAGTGTGAATCAGACTTTCACGAGTTTTAGCCGGTCTTTGGTGTATCTTAGAATATAACACTTTCGTTGAACGACGAGAGACGACAGGTACACTCTCTGGTTGTTGAGCATTGTTAGGAATGTTGTCACCTTCTTCAGGTGGCTTAGCGTTGGTAGGCGAAAGAACCATGTGTACAGCTCTTTGTTTTATGTTTGTACTGTTTTCTGTAGTACGTTTGTTCTGTGACTTTGTATTTGTATTTTTTATGGAAAGTTGCTGAGGATTACTATCTCCCCCCAGTCTTTTTTCCGTATCGTCTGAAAAAAGACGAGAAAGTGAATCCGGCAACACATTTTCAATTCCTGGACGATGAATTACTCTGAATGTATAGTTGAAAATAGTTTCGAACCAATTCAGCATCATGGGATTAGGAATGTTTTGTGTGCCAAGATAGACTAAACTTTTATGATCAGTATACAGCGTGAAATGAGATCCATACAACCACTTGTGAAATCTTTCAAAAAGATAACAGATGGCTAACAGCTCTCGTTTAGTTGTCGAGTAGTTCATTTCTGACTTCGACAGTGCTCTTGCTGCGAATCCAATATAGCGAGTGTTATCGTCAATAATTTGATAAAGTACACCGCCAATTCCTGTGTTGCTAGCATCTGTAGCTAGCTGTAATTCATGACGCATGTCAGGTATAGACAGAACAGGAGCATTAGATAAGGCTGTCTGTATATTTCGAAAAGCCTGTAGATGTTTGTCAATCCAAATGTGTTCCAATGAACCTTCATTACGTAGTTTATCTAACGGTGCGGTCATGGTAGAGAAATTTGGGAGATGACTTCGAAAATAATTAGCGAGACCTAGAAAGCGTTGTATATCTTTTCCAGTCTTTGGTATTGGCCACGCTAAAGCGTTTGCAACCTTTCTGCTACCCAGTGAGAGACTATTGTGACTAATAGTGAAGCCCAGGATGTTTACAGAAGTTTGCATAAAATGACATTTATCAACGTTAAGAATGAATTTAGCTGATGTAAGTCGTTCGATGACAGTAGTTACGCATTTGATATGTTCCTCAATATCGGGTCCAGTACCGATAGTTAAATCATCAATGAAACATGTTACGTATGGCAAGTCATGTAAGAGAGTAGTTAGCACACGTTGGAAGTGATTTGGTATGGGGGTCAAACCGAATGGTGCTCTACAGAATTGATATTGTTGACCGTTAAATGTGAAAGCTGTGAGTGCTCTATGCTCTTCAGCTAGAGGTAGACGATGAAAAGCTTGTTTGAGGTCAAGTACTGTGAATAGCGTAGCAGCACTCATTTTTTGATGCAACTCAGCTATCAATGGTAATTGAAAGCGGTCGGTACGATCTTTAATGAGTATTGCATTGATATGTCTGGGGTCTATACATACCCGTATATCGTCACTATAATTACCATTAGCGTCCTTCTTACGTACAGTCAACAAAGGAGAGTTAAATGCAGTATTAGGAGGGGCTATTTCAATCACGCCATCTGCTAACCATTTATCAACCTGTTCTTGTACTTTAGGCTGGATTGACAGTGCAATAGGATACTGTCGTCTATAAGTCGTTTTACCTGGTTCAGTTTCCAAGCGAACTATCGCTTCAGGTAGAGGACATGCAGATGTGCTAGGGATCTTAGCATTAGCGCTCAAATATGGCTGTAATGCGTCCATAAGTTGTTCACGCTGTTGGTGAGTACCAGCGGGTGACTTGTTAGGTTTGATAGGTGAAGGGTCTATTGGATCAGGTATTGTAGAGATATTAGGACTATCCCACGTAACAGCTAAACCTGTCAAGTTAATGTTTAACTTAGGCATAAGATCTGTACCAATACAAATAGGTATATCCTTATCAAACTTAAAAATTTCAAATTTATGCAAGACATTGATTCCGTTATAAAATACTTTTATTTGATCTGTAATAGCAGTTCTAGGTACCAAGGTATTCAAACTAGCTAATTGTAATTTTCCTGAAACAGGAAAAGTTCTAACGTTTATAATTTTTGCTAGGTCAGGAGAGATCGTAGAAGTATTACACCCAGTATAAACCAAAGCCCAAGTACGGACATTTTCTATAGTGATGGGTACAAAAAAGGAATCAGTACGTTTGTTATTAAAACTGTAAAGTTTTGTATTAAACGGTTGCAACTTACATAGTGATGAGTAGTAGTGGATGTCCTTGACGGCTTCATCGTCAAGATCCTGTTCTTCATCGTGGTCTTGTTGGTTGGCAGGGTTGTACTTAGAAGCTTTTGTACCCATTGGTACATCTTCACTGCCAGTCAACTGAAGTGAGCGGAATGCTCGGGTTATGGTAGGTGCAGTAGAGGAGGAGGAGGCAGAACCAGCGGAAAGAGGTTGATTCCTTTTAGGGCAAACATTTAAATGCTCCCTAGTAAAAGGAGCGTTGCACTTAAAGCAACGCTTACTAAACGTCTCTTTGTTCATGCTGCCAGTTATACCCAGTTCCTGAGCCTTCTTACAACGATCAGTTGTGTGGTTGCACTTTCCATGGATAACACAAGTCCTTCCATCCGTACGGTGGTTTCTTTTATGAATACCACTGGGAGGGTTCAACCCGTTGACTTGGGAGGGTTGGTTATTGAACTTTCTGGTTGACGTATTGGGCAAGGTCTGTTGTTTCGTATGAAACTTTCTTGCGATACTTGAAAGGAGGTTGATATCATTTTTTGCCTCCTGGTCCAGACTGACGATGGCCATATTGACATGATTTTGGAGGCTGCCAGGAAGGGAGTTCACGAACAAGATAGCCAAAAAATCATCAGCTACGGGTGTGGCTTCACGCTTGAGCTTCAAGAAGCGGTCAGTGTATTTTTCCACAGATTCATCAGGTTGCATGCTGATGGTTAACAGCTCTCTTGAGGCGTGAGCTTGAGCCTCAGTGGATTCGATGCCGTATTTCAAGGTTAATTGCTCCTTGAATGTGGCCCAAGATAAGTTCTTCTTTACCCGTAATTCATCATACCATGAACGCTGGGGATGGGTAAGTGAGAAAGGGATGAGGCGCTGCCAATGCACCTGTACATCTGTTTAGGATAGGAGGGTTTTAGGTAAAAGCAGTATAACAACAAAGATAAAGAAATACTGTTAGAACTTGGTATCTCTTTATTAAGTTAAGATAACTAAGATTGAATATAATTAATTCTACATGTAAAAAGTGAGAGTATTTATAGACATGATACGGATAAAGAATTAGGACAGATTTATGATCAATTCGATAGAATAGATGATTACTATTTCTAATTATTAGTTTAGCCTGTTCCTAGCTTGTATTGTCAATTATGCTATTGGGATGGTTGCAGATAACTCTGGATGTAGGACTATTTAGGAGACGGTACGGATGAATATAAAATCCTCTAGTTCCATGATTGGATATTATGGCTAATAATAATATCTCAGTTAGGATAAAGGTTTACATGATTTAATGATGATCCGGTAAGTAATTGTCATTCCTTATTCAACATGCTCATATCATCAATAAACTATATTACAACCACGCCATACATTTGACTGTGTGAAGTTAATATGAATAAAGCTTAATATAAAAATCTAATCAAGTTCTTTTATTGATCTGTGCTGGGAATAATGTTATAAATGATTCCAAAGTTATGTCAACATATTATTTAGGATCATATGAGATTCCTTTTACTAAAATAAAGTGACTATAATCTTATGTATCCTTAACAAGGATGTCCTCAAAACGTCGGATACACTCAGCAATGTCTTTATAGACAGGCAAGGCCGAGTTCTCCACATTACCAGTATATTGAAACAAAGGTAAGTTTTGAGGGACTACCGTGGGTTGACTGTTAGAACCGTTAATGGCAGAGCCATTGGTCTGTATAGCCAAGTTATTAGCCAGTTTTGCTTGCAGGTCCAACAAGGAGGCCAAGATGGTGGACTTGGTGGTGTATTCACGAGAAAGGTTAGCCAGTTGCTTTCCCGTAAGCTCTTGACTAGCAATAGCCGCAGCAACTTGCTCAACCTGTTTCGTCAAAGTCTGAATGGTAGCCGTTAAATTACGACCACCTAAGACCTGAGAAGGTGGTGCTGCGCCACTGATCTTGACACCAGCAAGTGGGGAAATGGGTGCCCCGGCTTCTACTTCTTTCATCTCTATGTCTTCTGTATTAGAAATGGGCGAACCATGACTAGAAAGTTCCACCCCATTAACCATGGTAGATTTTTCAAGTCGAGGACCAATGAAAGCAGGATCACTTTCAGAAAAAAGAATTTCTTCGTTGGAAGCCAAAAGGTTAGAGTTGATAGACATGTTTGAGAATAGTGTAGTAATAATAGAGGGCTAAATGAAAGATTGACTCCCCACCCTACCTTATCCCTTATTTTATATATTACTTCGCTTAAAGAAGATCAATTTATTATATATCACAAATTTTTCATTATATTATTTTCGCTGACCAATAAAAAAGAAAGATTAAGCAATCATACAGAGGGTCAAAATACCTCACAAACCTCAGCACTTTTTGATGTTATAGTCTTCTGGATTACTCAATAACTTTTGTATCTTTCTCAAATTTTGCATAGATGTTATCCAATGCGTTGTGTATGTGTTTATAAAATCCCGACGACGGAAATTGAAAACTGAGCGAATAAGTAACGATGAACTGGAGGCGGTCTATTTGTGAGGTATTTTGACTTTCATCAATTATTTCTTTTCTCCGCCATAGGTCATTCCAAACAATGTTCCGGCAAGTTTTAGACATTTTCCGGATAGCGCAGTCATCCCGGAACATAAAATTTAAATTTTGGAAAAGAATTGATTATTCTTTCTTTCGCTAATCCGTAAGTAAATTTCCATCTACTGCATCATCTATCCATCCGCAAAAATGCCCAAATCCTTAGCATACGAAACTCAAATGGACATCAAATCAGCAATAGAGCATGATGTATTGACTGATGTTGTTGCAAAAAGGTTTGGAGTGCATCAAAACACTGTTATCAACCATGCAAATAAGTGGATGCCTAACCGGATTCGCAAGAAAGATGGCAAACAACATCTTGTAAGCGACATCGCTCGTCGTCTAATCAAGCGAGAGGCTCTAAACGGCTCATTAAGGACTGCCAAGGAGGTCCACCTGAAGTTGGAAGAGTTGGGCTATTCTATGTCGTACCAATGCGCTATTAACGTTTTGCATTCTGTTGAGATTTTTGCTGAGATAAAAAAGAAGAAGCCTTTACTCACTGCACAGCACAAGAAAGCTCGATTAGCTTGGGCTAAAAAGCATCAGTATTGGACCATTCACGACTGGCGATGTGTCATCTTCTCGGATGAAACCAAAACTAATATTTGGGGCTCGGATGGCTGTATATACTACTGGAAGCGTAAAGGAGACCGTCTTCGGCCTCATCACATTGAAGTTACAGTGAAGCATGGTGGTGGTGGTATCATGTTGTGGGGCTGTATAACCAGTGAGGGACCTGGGTATGCATGTCAGGTATATGATGGCATCATGAATTCAGACGTATACCAAGAAATCCTTGGCACAAGCCTTAAAGACACGCTCGGGTACTATGGCCTAGATTGGAAATCATCCATTTTTCAGCATGACAACGACCCAAAATACCGATCAAAGTCTACAAAACAGTATATGGAAGATCACAGCATGTGTTATATTGATGACTGGCCATCCCAAAGCCCTGGTTTGAATCCAATCGAGCATATATGGCACCATCTTAAGCTGAAGCTAAGTATGTACGAAAATAGAGCAAAAAGCATGCATGAACTGTGGCAAAGAGTGGAAAAAGAGTGGAATTCCTTTACAAAAGATCAGTGCTTAAAGTATATTGACAGTATGCCAGAAAGAATACAAGATGTCATTGCTGAAAAGGGCGGATCAACTAGATATTAATAAAGTCAAAATACCTCACAAATAGACCGAGGTTAAGTATCTGTCTCCTAATAGATCTCAGCTAATGATCTGAGTTTAAAATTTTGGTACACAGTAGTGTACATATGGATGACTTTATATTTCAAATTTGAAATGATTGAGCCAATTTCTCATGGAATTACATCAAAAATAAGTACAGTAGGTCACAAAACTGCTGCAAGGAATTGCAAAATTCAGGTTTTACAGCTGGTTGTCCATGGGTACTGCACCAAACTATCTCAAACCTTGACTGTTTGTACCTCAATAGAAAGTGCATTTATTCGTCGATTATCGGATATGGGCAATGATTATTGGTGGAATTTGAGATCGCTAAAGGTAGTATTATGAACATCCGACATTTTTTACTTGTTTACATATGTTTTAAATGACGAATTTTAATACGACCCAACCGGTTGCTATCATAATTTTTCACATTCTTGACATGATTAGAATGATGCCAGTATATAAAAGCGCTTACAATTCCTTTATTTTAAATTTTATATTCCCTTACTTAAATTATTTCTCTTTTTTACCCTATCGTCAATCGCATGCCTAAACGGCTGTCAGAGGAGAAAATAAACGATCACAAACAGGCATTAACCGCATCCACATCAATGTATGATATTTCCAAGTAGCCTGGATTACATTAATCAACTGTTAGTAGATACTCTAGACGGCTGTTTTCAAGTAGGACAGTAAACACAGGTGGTAGACCTACAGTAGTCTCCAAAGTGACGAAGCGGTTAATCAAAAGAAAAGTCATGAAATGGGTTCTAAAGGCTTCTAAAGAGGTGTACCGGGAGCTGGTTGGATTTGGCTATGATATCTCATACCAGTCAGAAATTAACGTACTGAAATCAATGGAGTTCCATTTTCTGATAGAAAAAAAGAAGCCATTTCAGACAAAAACGCATACGTAGCATCAGTTAGAACGGGTCAAGGAGCATCAGGATTAGGCAATGAGTGACTGACAGCAAACAGTGTACTTTAATGAGACCAAGCTCAGCGTATAGGGCTTTGATGATGCTGATCACTATTGGAAACGGCCAAGTGACCTTCTACAACATCATGACCTGGATTTTGCAATCAATCACGGAGCTAGCAAAATGATGCCCTGGGGTTGTATAATCTCTGAAGGACCAGGATATGCTTGCTAAATTTACGATGGAAACTTGAACTCGGGTGTTTACCAGCATATTTAGAACACTACGCTTCGTGATACTATGAAGTACTACAATTTCGACTGGTCCAACATTTAGTTTTAGCATGATAATAACACAAAGCACAAGGCATAATCTACAATAGCCTAGTTATGTAGTCACCAAGAGAGCTATGTTAACTATTGGCCAGCTTAGATCCCCGACTTACAGTGGCTACCAAAACCGTTCGCACAAAACGTATTTTTTCCTTTCTGAATCTTTTGTGACCTATTGCGCATAAGAGATACCATATCTAATACATATTTCCTAAGAGTACAAACTCTTGGCTTTCTGATGAAGTATAAAATGTCACCCTATGCGCACCTTAACTCGTACTACGGAGAATCAAAACTCAAAGGCACATTCGAACGTGAAGTGTTTTAAGTATAAAAATATGAACAAAGAAGAATTAACGAGACCGAACAATAGTTCTAAAGTCGAATACTTTTATTAAAGAAAGATTTCAAGGCTATTTATATTAGTTGAGTAAGACCTGAGATTAAATGACAAGAGATAGTTACGACCGATATGATTTGACATGTATAAGAAAAATTTTATAAACTGATGTAAATAATCAACTGTTGAGATGAAAGTGAAACTTGGCTGTTCAGGGCAGTTGGTAATTATCAGGATCTATTCTTATTCAAACTCATTTGTAAAGATTTAGCTTAGAATGATAAGACTGTTATCTTATTGACATGTCAAAACATGACAGAACGGTTTTGGGGCCACATATTTTAAAAGCGAAATGAATTAAAATAAGTTTATTTAATATCCAATATACAAGCCATCAGCCTCAATAACTGCACGACATCGATCGGGCATACTTTTAATAAACCTTTGGCATTCTTCAGCCGTGATTTGGTACCAAGTGTGTCCTATACGATCCCATAGCTCATGTATACCACATGGAGGGCAGTCATAATTTTTAAACAGCCGTCTTTTAAGTAATTGCCACATGTTTTCAATTGGGTTCAAGTCCGGTAATTGTGGTGGCCATTTCATTACATAAAACTCTTGCTCATTTAGCCATTTTGATACGACTTTAGCTGTATGTTTGGGGCCGTTGTCCTGCATAAAGATAAATTTACTCGTAGATTTTCCACTTTCTTCCATATACCAGGCCAAAGACTTCATCAAGTCATCTTGTAAAACCTCCAAATAAACGTCCTTTGTCATGTTCTTGCCCACATCCACAATATAGCCTGGACCGTACCAGCTAATGCAGCTCCATACCATTATAGAGCCTCCTCCATGCTTCACTGTCTCACAAACCTGGTGCTTTTTTAACGGTTGGCCTCGCACTTTCCATGCATAAGACTTCCCGTCGGACCCAAAACGGTTGACTTTGGTTTCGTCAGACCATATGATGTTCATCCAATCGTTCACTGTCCAGTCAATGTGCTGACGATCCCATTGGAGCCTCTTCTTTCTATTTCTTTCATTAATTAAAGGTTTCTTTGGCCTGACAAATGAGACCAAACCAGCATCTCTTAACGCTCTACGTACAGTATTTACAGAAACTGACTTGCCCAAGTTCTGCTCTAACGACTGCTGTGCTTGTACAGCATTTTCGAGACCATCTACTGTTACAGCACGAACGAGATGCTGCTGTTCCCGCTTAGTGAGCGCTTTTGACCTACCACCTTTGTCAATTCGAGCAGGCAAGCCTAACTCCAAACGAATTTTATGAACAGTAGAGGATGATACTTTGACTAACTTTGCAATTTTATGATAAGAAAAACCTTGACGAAGGTAAAACTCGATAGTGTTCTTGCGATCTTCTGTTAATGGTTGCATGTTGGGTAATTACTTGGTAGATGTCGAGATGTCGAAATGAGAATGTGCGAATGACAAAGAAAAAAAGGCAAAAAAATAATGCGCAGTGGTGAATTAGTAAGCAGCGAAAGTTCTGGAAGAATTGGAGGGTGCAGTGACTGCGTTTATCGCAATCGAAGAATTCCTCAAGCGTGGCCCCAAAACCGTTCGAATGTGCCTTTGAGTTTTGATTCTCCGTAGTACGAGTTAAGGTGCGCATAGGGTGACATTTTATACTTCATCAGAAAGCCAAGAGTTTGTACTCTTAGGAAATATGTATTAGATATGGTATCTTTTATGCGCAATAGGTCACAAAAGATTCAGAAAGGAAAAAATACGTTTTGTGCGAACGGTTTTGGTAGCCACTGTAAATTCAATCGAGCACGTAGGACATCAATTGAAGTTGAAATTCAACTATTACGAATATAGAGCAAAGAACATGGATGTGTTTTGGGAACGAGTTGATGAAATATGAAATGACTTCCATAAAGATCTTTGCCAAGGACATGTAGATAACATTCCGGAAAGAACTCAAGAGATTATTAATAGAAAAGTAGGACCAACTAAATATTAATAAATAAGTTCATTCCGTTCAAATTTTCATTTTTTCAAACTTTCAAATTGCGCGCCTCATACTTCCTTCAATACTTATCCAATAGGGCATAAACTCTTTCGGATTTTTCAAGACATGTAGAAGATTTACTATGTGGGAACAGAGGCAGTTTGTGCCATTGTAACAGGATGTGCGCTACAAAAACCAAGAAAAATGGATTCCTTGCAGCAGTTTTGTGACCTACTGTAAAAATCATCATACGTTTGTGAGGTATTCTGACCCACTGTATGACTTATTTTGTATTCTCGTGTCTAATAGAGGAATTATACAAGATGAGATTCCATGGAACAAGATATGATGACAATGCCCCAATCCAGAATGAAACATCAAGAAAGAACCAATTGATTTAACTCAATCGTCCCCATGAATTATCATTCAAAAGAATATAAATATCCCACCTAAATCCTGATTGAAAAAAGAATAACTTTAACTTGGATATAATCAAGAATAAAAAGTATCTCAAAGTAATTATCGTTTTGGTGCTTTTTTATTTCTTTTTATCTTCGTTTATTACAAAAACATGACACAGAGAGTATTAGAATAAACTTGGTTAAGAAAATAATTAAAGTTAGAGAAGTACAGATTGAGAAAAATTCAATGTTACAGTAAGGGACAAAATCAGTCCGTTTTTTGGTTTTTTCGCAATGCCTCTCCGAGAATTAATTTTAGAGCTCCGCTTTGCTGACACTAAATACGCATGTAGACTAGACAAAGATATTGGTGTAATTTAATTGCTTCTAGCTGCATTTCTCCTGTAGTTATGGCGGAAAAAGTGATTTTCCGTGATTGCTGCTAACGCCCGATTTTGCATTAGGTCCCGTATCTCCAGAAACAGTCATTGGATTGACTTGAAATTTAGTTTGGTATGTCTTATGACGTCAGTGAACGCTTACGCTTTCTCATATTTTAGCTCATTTTATTGTTTTACACTTTTTCTTTTTCCCCATTTACCTCATCTCAGATTAGCCAAACACGCCATGACAGCAAAGAATGCCGACAAACATGCCCAAATTGAAAACATGTTGAACCACTCCACTCCATGGGATGTAATTCAAAAGAAAGTAGGCTGTGGAAAGTCCATGATTCGAAGAATTTCAAGGAAAACCAAGATGCAGTCAAAAAATAGCGCGGGTAGACATCGTTTACTCACACCTAGGGAGGAAACCAAAGCAGCTAGAGATATAAGACTAGGCTTATCTAAAAGCGCAGCTGATGCCTCCTTTGGCGTTAAAAAACCAGATCGATCAGTTAATCCAAAAACAATTACTCGTACTTTCAAACGCAAAGGTCTAAAATCCGCTAAAAAAAAAGACGGCACTTCCACTTAGTAATGACAGGCAAAAGGCGCGATATGATTGGGCAAAGGCTCATAAAGACTGGTCCGAGACTGATTGGGAACGCGTTGTCTTTTCTGATGAGACAAAGATCCAAAAAAGAGGGTCTAATGGTCTAGAATACGCTTGGAAAGAGGATAATGCACCTTATCGAGATCATCACTACAAGAAGAAACATGCTTTGGAGTTGCATAACTATACATGGAGGGGGCTACATGTCCTGGCTACAAAGTAATGTAAATGGTGAGCTATACACGTCAGTACTTGAGGAGGAATACAAGGAAACATTGAAGTACTATGGCCTGCAAAGTAGTGACATGATCTTTCAACAAGATAATGCAAGCATCCATTGTGCTTCAGCTCCTTCAAAATGGTTCCAAAAGAACAAGGTTAAGCTACTGAGTTGGCCAGCATACTCTCCTGACCTTAACCCAATTGAAAATGCATGGGCCATGCTTAAAAAGAGGGAACAGATGACAAGACTGTTGTATAATGGTTTAAATAATAAAGGAAAAGGTAAAAACAAAGATCAAGAAACAGTTTGGGTACTTTTTGAGACTGATCTTTATTTCAGTTTAAGTTAAAGTAAAAATTATTCTAATTGAAGGCAGGTATTTATATCTTATTGAGTGAGTGGCTTGATATCTTCTATTGTTATCGTTCTTCTAATACACAGGTACTTTAGCAAGTGTTATCTATAATTATGATTATGAAAACTTTTCATTTGTTCTTTTGTATGTCTGTCATAGATTATCTTTTATTCTGGGAATTCCTCACTGAATTGAATAACGTTATTTTACGCGTTATTTCAATTATGTGAAAGATTAGCAATATTCCTGACATTGGATTGGATTTGGTTATTTTAGTTGATACGTCTTCTTATCAAAGAACTCTCATGAATACAATACATATTCTAAAAGAACATGTTTAATTGGAATTGATTGTATGATCTTATTTAAATAAACTTATATTTTATTTTATTTTAATTATGATCTTGTATTAAGACTTATATTTATTAATGTCAACTACAATCAGTTACTGTTCTACAACAAAGACCACCCCTTCCGTGATTGAGGCTGACCAAGCATTTTTTGACCGGGTTTCGAAGCTTTGGTATGACCTAGCAACTCCAGAGTACTGTAGAAACCTTATTCACTCTATGCCCCGTCGAGTTCGGGACGTAATCCAGCGTAAGGGCCGTGATACCAAGTACTAATTAAAATTCAAAGAAATAAAAATCCGTTATTTTCAATATATCTTCTCATAACATGTCGGAAACTAAAAAATACCAATCCCGACAAATATTATCAGATTTGTTGAAAAAGGAGGTAAATTTTTCGTCAGCAAAGCGGAGCTCTAAGTACAATTCCCGGCGTGACATTGCGAAAAAACCAAAAAACGGACTGATTTTGTCCCTTACTGTAGCTCCTCCAGGACACACCAAGGTTGCCAAAACTATTTCTCACGTCACTGACTTGCTGCGCGCACCCCAAAAGCTATATCTTCAGATTCTTGATTCATGTTAATTAATTTCTTCACATCTCTTCAATGACGAAATGGAGAGTAACCAAGTGCAACTAGAAAGTCACCCAAGGGTTCCCACAGCTTCACCATAGAAAGGAAAGTCATTCAACATCTTTAGTACAAGATTTTAAAATACTCAAAAAGAAACTAAACTCAAAAAAACTTTTGCCTCAAACAATTGTATTTAGCATCAATTAAACAAAATGTTTTGTCAAAATTGACAGTTGCTAATTTGTATGTTATGCTTAGTTTCGCTATACGGTGAAGTTATAACAGAAACCAATTAATAGAAGACTGTAGGAGACTATTAATGTACAATAACAACAAGATCAACAGCTAAACTAGTTCTTGACTTCAATTGCTTGAACGTGCAAAATAAAAATGTTCGGCAGTGAAGTGTTTTTAAGTATAAAAATATGAACAAAGAAGAATTAACGAGACCGAACAATAGTTCTAAAGTCGAATTACTTTTATTAAAGAAAGATTCCAAGGCTATTTATATTAGTTTGAGCAAGACCTGAGATTAAATGACAAGAGATAGTTACGACCGATATGATTTGACATGTATAAGAAAAATTTTATAAACTGATGTAAATAATCAACTGTTGAGATGAAAGTGAAACTTGGCTGTTCAGGGCAGTTGGTAATTATCAGGATCTATTCTTATTCAAACTCATTTGTAAAGATTTAGCTTAGAATGATAAGACTGTTATCTTATTGACATGTCAAAACATGACATTGCCCCCTTCCAGGTTGTAATTATCTTTTCTGGAATTAATGTGGCAAGTAAAAAGATGTTTGTTTAACTGAATGTCAAAATGAGGTTTGAGATGTCAAGATGAGCTCTATTTGTTGTAAGAAATAGGTGCTTGGTAGGGTGAAGTCATATAACGTATAGTGGCTCTTTATATAAACATATAAAGTATAGTGTTCAAGAATGGAACAAAGCATTTAGGCGATAATAAACCCTAAACAGGAATTTATTGCTAAAGTGATGTTTGTCTGTAAATGTGACTGCGTACAAACGTGCAAATTGAAAAATATTAAGGCATGAGAAAAAATTCCATTTTTTACTATCCTTGTAAATATTTTATAATTGCGTTATTTGCTGGTAACATATATGTATAGTTAATGAAAGTTGGGTGGAAGAAGGTCAATGTGTTAACGTCTGTTTCTTTTAGAGTTAGTTACATTGCGATGCACATTTTTTCTTTTCTTGGTTGTATCTTTTTTAGGAACAAGTTGAACCTCGCGCGCTGGTTCTTGTTCACTTATACGTGACCAATACTTTTGGATCGGTCTGTAATCATGGAAATGACTAGCCGGTTCCCAAGTGTCATCTTCTTCTCCATAACCTTTCCATCGAACTTTATATAAGTAATTACCCGGTGATCCCTTATGGTGTAAAACTGCCTCAACATCGTATGATTCAGATTGATCAGTATTGGATAAAGATACTTCCTGGGAAATAACCTTTATTTGCGATGGAGGTACATCTCTTGGTAAGAGTGCTCCAGTTGCATCAACCAACACGTATGAACCACCTTGAGTTTTTCTTTTGACAGTGTAATTACCAACGTAGAGGGGATCACTTTTTGCAACACGGTTTACATTCTTGAGCGTGACTTGACTACCAGTGGGGATATCGGTTAGAATTCTGTGAGTTTGGTTGAACTTGTCTCGAGAGGCAGCTTGTGAAGTTTTTATTTTTTCACGAATAGCAGGTAAGACAGTGTCATTAAACTCGTTAATTCTAGTTTCTAACTGTTTCATTGTTTCAGGCGATTTAGTTTTGTCCAGCACGTTATTATAATCCTTGTTTTCATTGGGACGTCTTGCGAACATCAATGAGAAAGGTCGTGTGCCGTGTAAAGCTGTATGTGTATTGTTGAGGGCTTCTTGGGTACTGTCAACATACAAGTCCCAATCCTCAGTTCTGCCTTGTAATCTTTTGTGCAAAATATTTTTTGCTTTGCCAACCCATCGTTCAACTATACCGTTAGCTCGGGGATGATAAGCTGATATGAGACGATGATCAATACCGGATGATTCAACATACAGTCTGACGATTTCATTGACATACTCAGTACCATTATCACTTTGGATAATTTTTGGTCGACCAAAGAGCGATAAGATACTCCTTAATGCAAGTGCAATAGTGAGAGAGGATTTATCGGGCAAGGCTTTGAGTACACAATATCGTGTAAAGACGTCCACTACCAGAAGGATGTATTGATTACCTTGTACTGAAGTAGGGAAAGGTCCGGCTGTGTCGATACAGATGTGATCCCAAGGTGCATCAGCATAGATTGAGGTTAAGGGATTGTATCCGTGCTTTGCGATATTGAATTTTTGGCAATCAGGACAACTACGTATTATTTCAAGTGCATCTTCCTTGAGCTTTGTCCAGTGAATACCATCGCTATGTAAAGCTGTTACGATTGCTTGAGCTCCACGGTGTCCTTCTAAGTGTGTATCCATGAGTAGCTTTTGTCTGTCTTCTGGTGCTGGGGTCATCAAGTCAGCAGGCATCATCATTCTGGATGTAAGAATTGATCCGTTAGAATTGATAATTTGTGAAGTGACAATTGTTTTGATGGTTTTATTATCCCCCTCCAGCGTTTTTTCAGGTTCAAAAAGACGCGACAAAGCATCTGGCAGAATATTTTGAATACCAGGTCGATGGATGATTTTGAAGTTATAATCCAGTATAGTATCCAGCCAATTGATCATCATAGCGTTAGCTACAGGCTGAGTGTGGAGATAAGTCAGGGCCTTGTGATCAGTGTATAAGGTGAATGGGTTACCCCACAAAAATGGATGAAACTTCTTTAGTGCAAATATCACTGCTAATAGCTCACGTTTAGTGGTAGAATAATTCTTTTCAGATGAAGAAAGTGAGCGTGCCATGAAACCGATATATCGAGTCTCATTTTTGATAACTTGGTAAAGAACAGCACCAATTGAATAGTTACTAGCATCAGTAGCAACGTAAAAAGGTTGTTCTAAATCTGGATGATGAAGAAGTGGCGCAGAAGACAATAATGCCTTGATTTTTTCAAAAGCACTTTCTTGTTCAGATGTCCAAAGTTTATCAAGTTTACCTTCGAAACGTAATTTGTCCAAAGGCGCAGTGACTTCAGAAATATTTGGCAAGTATTTTCTAAAATAATTTACCAGTCCTAAAAAGCGTTGAATCTCTTTTCCAGATGAAGGTCTAGGCCAAGTCAAAGCGTTTGTAACTTTACGAGGATCGAGTCGAGACCCTTTGGCATCAACACAGAAACCAAGCAAGTAAACAGTAGACTGCGCAAAATGACATTTGTCTGGGTTAAGGATCAAGTTCACTTTAGTTAATCTCTGAATTATGTTTTGCACATGTGTGATGTGTTCCTCATAAGACTTGGAAAATATGATGATATCATCAACAAAAGCCTGTGCATAAGGTAAATCACGTAATACAATATTAATCACTCGCTGATAACGGGAAGCAATATGTTTCAATCCAAATGGACAACCTCTAAATTGGTATTGTTGACCTTCAAAAGTGAATGTGGTCTTAACACGATCAGGTTCGTAGATTTGGAATCGATGAAATGCTTGTCGAAGATCAAGAGTGGTAAAGATAGTTGATCCTTGTAATTGATCGAAAATCTCTTCAATCTTTGGAATAGGATGTCTATCGTTTGACACGAGAATAGAATTTAACAAGCGAGGATCGAGACAGGGTCGATGTCCTGTGAGATTACCAAGCAAGTCTTTCTTAGGTGCCAATGTTAAAGGAGAATTCCAATCCGAATTAGGTGATGCACGTTCAATAACTTCATCCTTTAACCAAGTGTCAATACATTCACGCATGATTGGTAGTAATTTAAAAGGAGTACGATATGGTGCACGGTAAGCGGTTTTTCCTTTAACAGTATCTAAACGTATAACTGACTCGGGTACAGTACAGAATGAATTCTTTGGTATTAAGGCATTTTGATCAACAAATGGTTTAATAGCATTATGGAAATGAGCTTGTTGCTCAAGTGTACCGAAAGGAGCTTTGTTAGGTTCAGGTGTGTCATCCGTAATCTCTTTGTCAATAACTGGTGCAAGATTAGGATGTCTGATGGCTAAGTTGGTAACAAGAATGTTCAACTTGTGCATTAGATCTAATCCTATTACAACTTCAGTATCCAAGGAAAGAGGAAGGACTTCAAAAGAATGGGATGTATGAATAAGATTTTTATCATTATCACCGTAAATAACACTTAATGGAAATTTGGTTGTACCGAAACGTTTACTAACATTATCACTTGTAGCAAGTATAACGGAACCAGATACATTTCTATCAACTGCAATATTATATTTATTAACAAATTTTGTGTCTATCGAGCTAAAAGAAGAACCACTATCAACCAGGGCCATAGTGTTCACGTTCTCTATAGTGATAGGTACAATTAAAGAATGGTTAGTATTTTTAAATACTTCATTCTGTTTTGTTAATTTCTTACAGTCATAGCTAACTGGATAACCCTCGTCATCCACGTCCATCAAGTTGCTATCACCACTAGACACCTTGGAGGACGCCTGTTGTGGTCTAGCTTGAGGAGTGACGGTGAGGTTGGGCTTGTTACCATTGGAATTTGCAGTATCCAAGCGAACAGAACGGATGGCCTTAGTTGGACCATGATAAGGCTTGTCACGAGGACAGCGAGCAGCGTGTTCTTTGGACCAAGGGACATTACCCAAACATCGATAACAGTTCTTGGCAACAGACACAAATGATAAAGATCTATTAGATGCAGCAGAAGGAGTGATCACCGAGGAAGAGTTTTGCTTCAGCAAATCCTTGTACTTGTTGCATCTTTCAGTGGGATGATTGGCAATACCATGGATAGCGCAGCGGAACTTGTTCTTCATACTACCCATAGACACTCTTTTACCATTGCCAAGTTGGTTGTTTGAGGTTTCCAAGTTGTTTGGATTGTACTTCGATGCTTCTGTTCCCTTAGAAAGGAGAGGCGAGGAGGAAATTTTTAACCCAGATTCTTGACGGTTAGATGAGCCACTTTCTGAACAAAGGTTTGATGACAGGACCATTCGTGCTTTGGCAGCAACTTTTGTCACGGAGTCTTGTTGATCTCGACCAAGGTTTAGCAAGGAACGAGAGACCTCCTGACGTAAAAAGCCTGGTAAAGCACGCTTGTAAATGGAAGCGGTCCTGATGTCATCATCCCATTTGGCAGCCCTTCGAATACGTTGAAATCGATCTGTAAAGGCTTCAATGGACTCGGTTGGAAGCATTTTAAGTGACAGGAGCTGGTCCATGTATTCCAATTCTTGAGCTACGTCTTGTGCAGCATAGGTCTTGACAATGATCTTTCTTACTTCAGACCAAGTCAAACTACGCCCTTTTAGAACCTCGTTAAACCATGAACGTTGATCTCGGTTCATCTTGATTGGGACCAGGCGAGACCAACTCGAATCAACAGATAGACCATTTGACTCAATGATTAGGGAGAAGGTGTCAAGTAAGTCTTCTACGGAGTCATGTACATCGGCATCTTTTCTCCAGACATTACCCCTCCATTGCCAGACAGGAAGATCAGGTGGGATAATATGAGCCGACCGAGTGTTAAAAGCAGTATTTGAGAAGCCAGGACTGAAAACAGCATTACCTACGGGTGTAGGAGGAGTAATACAGAAAGCTTGAGCATCATCTAAGAACTGGATGCAGTTCTTTATATTAACTGCCTGTTCTTGGAGCTTGGTTAGCTCTTCTTGAGGAGCTCCAGTTACCACAGCACGAGCGATCTGTTGTCTAAGGTCTGTCAATGTAACCCTCAGACCCATAACAGCATCGATAGATGGATCTTCTTTTAATTCAAAACCATTTGAAGTGGTAGAAGCAGCTTCTTCAACGATAGCCATTTCTATGTCTTCACTGACCCTGGATGTCTCTTCTTCTTGTTGATTAAGGTTGCCTTTCTTATTAAGGGAGGAAACTTGAGTGGATTGATCGTTGTCAGCCATATTTTGTAATTTTAAACAAAAGTTCAGAATTCGTTAAAAAAAATGAAGTGTTTTTAAGTATTTAAAATATGAAAAAGAAGAATTAACGAGACCGAACAATAGTTCTAAAGTCGAATTACTTTTATTAAAGAAAGATTCCAAGGCTATTTATATTAGTTTGAGCAAGACCTGAGATTAAATGACAAGAGATAGTTACGACCGATATGATTTGACATGTATAAGAAAAATTTTATAAACTGATGTAAATAATCAACTGTTGAGATGAAAGTGAAACTTGGCTGTTCAGGGCAGTTGGTAATTATCAGGATCTATTCTTATTCAAACTCATTTGTAAAGATTTAGCTTAGAATGATAAGACTGTTATCTTATTGACATGTCAAAACATGACAGGCAGCCAAAATTAAATTTAGCGGGAAGAAAAGCCCTCGTTTTTTTTATTACATTACAACAATAGATGCTTTGAATTAACATATTAATATAAGGTAACTGGGGAAAATGTACAATTGTTAAGAGTATTATGGTGATTTTGATTAATAAAGTAAATGATGTACCAATTGGATATTCGTTTTCATGTTGATTCTTTTGATGTTCTTTTCTGTCTGGTGTGCTGGCACATTGGGTGAACAATGCGTCCAGAGATCGTCTTCTTGATGTATCCTGTGAGGGTAAAAAAAATAATGGGTAAGAAAAATAATGTCGGCCAATTGTGACTTCCATTCATTCAATTCCCGATGCGGTGAAGCTGATTATTTTTGTCGTGTTTGGTCATTAATGATGTCTTTATTTATTATTTTATTATTGATCTCAGTCCAGCCTACGTCAGACTATACAATTAATAGTCAGACGATATAATCCAGGGTTCATTCTAAATTATTAGTTCCTCTCCTTTTTCTTACTTAATAAATAGTAGTTGTTAGCTATTGACTTCTTACTGTTTTTACATTATAAGTACCAAATATCATAATTTTCCTTTCCCCTTATTTTCGTTTACATTTTCTTGAATAACGTCCGTTAGAATTATCCAACCACACCGAAAAGCATACCATTAGAATCGCCATGAAAAGGAGCATCGTTTGAATACAAAATAAGCTTTAAAAATTAAAAAGAAATCAAAGGCGACTCCCAACCAAAAGACGTCTTCGTCAAAATCAACAAGCCCGGCTAGCTCAATCGGTAGAGCGTGAGACTCTTAATCTCAAGGTTGGGGGTTCGACCCCCCCGTCGGGCTCAGCTATACTTTCTGTCCTCCACATTTGGATACATGTTTATCCGTTTTTTTTTTCTCGGCGACGTGTCGTGGTTGATTACGAATAGTCTTTTTATAGTGTCGTGCTTGAACTTATGTTTTTACTCTTTAAAATAATAAATAAAGTTTTTAAGGTCCCCTTTTTATTGATATTCAAATTCTTCGAGTATTTATATTATTTTTCAAACAAGAGTTATATACAGTAATAATTATATTTTGTGAGTCATGTTGATAGTTCATTGTTATCTGCTTCGTGAGTCATCTTCAGTAACTTGCACAATAATCTTAATGAGGAATGAACTGTAACATTACCAAAAATATCAGCAAAAGGCATGACAATAGTGTAGCACTGTAACCCACAAAACCAAAATGAAAGCGTTGCACAAAGTCAGGCTAGCGAAGACTAGTGTGGCACTGTAACGAGAATGATGAAGACATCTATAAAATTTTGGACGGTACAACTGACTTTGAAATCGACTTACTTCAGTAATTTAACTGAAATACACAACATCGACTCAAGTAAAAATATCAACCTTATTTCTTTTTCTTTTCCCTCTATTATTTTTATATAAATATCCCTATATCTTTTATTTCAATTTACTTAAGTTCACTTATATTCACTTCTATTCAATAAATAGTCTCTTAAAAGACAAATCCATCTATCTTATTTTATTACAAACAAGTCGAATTCCCTTGAAGCAAGCTATCTTCATTGTATTCATTTTATATTTTTATTACATTTCTTTACATTTTACTTTACAAATCAAGTTTGATCCACTTAACAAGATCTGGTGGTCACTATACACAAGCGAACTTATAACTCGAATTATCTACTCTATTTGGAACTTACTTTATCCAATACTTTATTCAATTACTAAAACTTTATCTCAACAACTTATATCAAATCTATCGAAACCCGAAAGCCTAACGAACCTTACAGCACAAATGATGAAATTTTAGATCAAGAGAACAATGCTGATCACAAGAATAATTTTGATGTCCAGCGACATTGATGTCGTTCGACATAGATGTCAAACAACACAAACAATAAGCCACGCCAATTTTTATATAAATAAGATGAATATTTTTAAACAAAATAACATTATCCAATAAATTCAATAAATCAAATCCTCTTGCGCTTAAAAAGCAATCTTTTCTTATTGGGTCACAATTACCTTTTCTTTTCTTTTTATTTTTACTTATTCTTTCTGATCTGATACCCGAGTTATCACAAATCAAGAAAGTTCCCTTTTATTTTTATCGTTTATCAAACAATCTTATTCTTAACCTTATTGATCTAAAAAGATCTGGTGGTCACTACTCAAAGACAATTTACTCTAAAGAACTGTTAAACGTTCAATCAAGTTACCTAAACTCAAGTCATTCAAGACTTCAAACCTCAATTTAAACAAATCTACATCACTTTAACACAAGCCAAGTCCCAAGTACTAACAAGTTACAATAATATTGATGCCAATGATGACTGCGTCTTGTGAATCCCTATACTGAATCAATTCAAATTTTTTGAACCTTATTCAATATTTGAACCTTATTTTAAAAATCAAATCTTACTTCAAAAATCAAATCTTATTTCAAAAATCAAACCTTACTTCAAAAATGAAATCTTATTTTCCTTTGTCTATAAAATAGACAAGTTTTTATTTCTATTTTACTTCACTTATCTTATATTCTTTTTTATATAAATAACCAATAAATTAAGTATCTTTATCCCTGAATCTTTTGGTATAACTCTCTTAAAACACAAGCAAGACAAGTCCCTTGAAGCAAATTATCTTCATTGTAAACACTTTCAAAACTCTTATCAAATTACTTTATTACAAAAAAGTCTTATCTATTTAACGAGAGCTAGTAGTCACTAAGGACTACCAAATTATATTTAAACATTTGATTTTATGTCAATTCTCTTTTAAAACAAGTCTAAACATAAAAAAGCCTATTAGCAACACATTATTACAGTACCAATAGATATGGCTAATATATTAACAAATTGAATGTTATGTTGTTTGGTAATTTCTTTTTTGAAAACTTTCAATGAATATCCTTTTTTCTTTACTTATTAGCTATTGATTCTAAAATGTAGAAGTGGAGAATAATGTCATTGATGATCAAAAACTTGCAATAAGTAAAACCTTTAATTTATTAAATATATATTTCACCAAGAAAAATTATTTACTAAATGACCGTCAAATACGAAGGTTTACTTTTTGCCAAGGTTCAAGGCTTTTCCTAAACCAAATCCTTCCAAAATATTATTAAGACCAATGCCTCCCAATAAGCTGTTGATTATGGACCCAAGCCCCAAACCGTTTAGTATGTTGCCTACAAGTCCAAGCACACCTGTAAGTAAGAGACCGACAGCAGATAGAATTTGTAACAATGGACTTTGCAAGATATTCCACAAAGGGCTAAGCTGCTCCTTGGCATGTGGCATGTTTTTGACTTTTTTCTTTGCTTTGTCGATTGTTGTCGTAACTTCTCCCGTCAGTTGAGATAATAGTTCAGCCAAATGATATTCCTCTGGCGATGCTTTTCTTTGAGATGTGTTTGCTTGTGCTGTTTTGGCGATCTTTCCAGTGGGGTCAAGACCTCTTACAGCACCATCAGCCTCGCTGAGAACATTAGAAGCTTGTTCAATCAAAGGCTTGACAGTATCGACCAGCTTTTGCTCATCTCTCTCATTTTCAGGCTTCGCTTCTTCATTCTCAATGCTGTCGGTAATCATCTTGAGAATTGGTTTGATCTTATCGAGTGATTGCTGAATAGCAGTTGACATTTTGTCGGCCAATTTTCGATATTCTCCTTCTTCATTGCTTTTGTCAAGCTCTTCTTGTTCTCTCTTGCGTTCTTCTTCTGTTTTCTCCTTGATCATTTCTGCTTTACCAACAATATATCCCTCGTGGCTAATAATGTTACCGTCATTATCGACTTTGAAACCAGCTAACTCGTGAGCAACACGCTTATCAACTTTGCCAACGATATTATCTTCCTGATCAACTACTTTTCCAGATTTTCTAACTTCGGGAGAATATTCATTAACCAAGGGATAAGGGTTGGTGAGCTTTTTGTCATCTTTGTCTTGCTTATTCACTTCACCAGCTGGTTTATTGGCTACATCGGTTGGCTTATTGACTTCATCAACTGGATTATTAACATCTAGTTCTTTGAGTTCTTGTTTGGAATCCTTTTCTTTTTCTTTAGGAGGTTCTTCTTCAGATTCGCTGTTAGTGCTTTCTTCACTGTCATCTTGCTCAACAGGCTCCACCATGCCGATCATATTTCCTTTTTCATCTTCAATGACGCCATGTTTGCTAATCTTTTTGCCAGCCAGCTTCTTTACTTTTCCCTTCACTAGACGTCCAATCACTTCGCCTGTTTTTTTGTTGACAACGAGGCCAGACTTGCTCACTTTCTTGCCAGTTAGAGACTCATAGGTATCATCTTCGCTTTCTTCTTCAGACGAATCCTCAGTATCTTCACTTATTTCCTGCATCCTTTCTTGCTTGCTTATGGGAGATTCATTGTTCTTTTTAACGTCAGAGCTGATAGCCTTATCTTCGTTTTGATCTTGAGGTTGTACTGTTTGCTTCTTTTCTTGATCTATCATGACTTTTAGTTATCAAAAGCTATGATGAAAAATAGGTTTGGGTCCTTTATTGTATATTTATATGAAAAAATTACACTGCAAAAAAAAAAAAAAAAAAAAAAAAAAAAAAAAAAAAAAAAAAAAAAACCGGCTTGATTATTTCACAAATCGTTTTTAGTTAAATGAAAAAATGGCCTGTTGAACAGTGATTTCTTTCTTGAAAAAAAAAAAAGGACGGAAATCATGTCAATGATTTCATACTAAAGTCTTCATGATATAATAGTAATTATGTTATGTCAACTGGGAGGTTAAAGAGGTATACTTAGGATGTAAGCATGATCAAATTTCTCAAACTTACGATCAGCCAATACAAGATCATCTTACTAATTTATTAGCGCTTTTTTGATCCTTTTCTACTTCTTTATATTTGTAAATATATTAAAAAGAGATGCTTTCGTATAGAACTGAGAAAGACATGAAAAATTTATCAAAGAACCTAATAAAAACAGTACAGACCAGGATCTTGGAAAATCTATTGACAGCATAATGTCTAAAAATCCACTAAAAAAAAGAACAAAACAGATAATGATGAGCAGTAGGATATCAAGAGCATAAGGAATGACACAAAAAGTATAATTGAAGAGACAATATGTACAAATTTGGAGAGCATCCAAGATATGAATGTTGTTATGAACACAATTATAAAATATAATGGGATTGCTGCAAAAGATTTATAAGCTTGAAGTGCAAAATAAGGATACTACAGACGAACTAATAAAAAACAATAAAGGAAGCGCAAAAAATCCCAAGAGCAATCAAGAATAAACAGACAGTGGAATGATATTAACTGCTCTCTTGAGCTCTTAACTAGAAACATGACGAAAGCAGACCCATTCTCTACGTCTGAATTGCCTGAAGAAGCTTCAAAGAATAAAAATGCTACCAAAAAGGAACAAAAACCAGAAAGCAATTAATTTTGACTAGGTAATAGTGAAAAAGGTGACATAGTTTTAAAAATGGATGCTACAAAAAAAGATATTACCTTAGTAATTCGTATGCATTAAAATTAAACTTCGATTTGCTTAATAAAACGTTACGCACAGTATTTACAGAAGCAAGTCTTCTTTATTATTATTGTACAGAAAATGAATGAAACATAAGGTTACTAATTAGAATAGGATGGTTATTGTAGTAAGGTCAATGTAATATCACCCCTCGCCTTTGCTTTTAGCTGGATTTCAGCATCTATGTTCAGGTCGAGACGAAGACTTGGCATTTTGCCCTTCTTGTTGCTGCTGCTATTTTGTTCTTGCATTTGCCCTTGCTCTTGTTGAGTTTGATGTTTTTCTAATGCTTGTTTATCAGACGTATTACTGCTCGGTTTTACGTTTTCTTTGGTTTGTTGTTGTGTTTGAGGCTCTGGCATACTCTTAAACGATATATAATAATAACAGTAGTAAAAACAAGTGAAGAAAGGAAAAAATCAGTTTAGGGAATTTCACTCTAAAATATACTTGGCTTGAATTACTTTTTTGGATATTTTAGAAATACAACAACACAATATGATGTAATAAATATTTATAATTAACCTTGTTGTGTAATTTGCTTCACAAACACTTATTGAGATATGTTTTTATAGAGTTTTTGGTAACTTTAATGCGGTCATTTTTTTGTCATTTATTTTATTTCAAATCAGAAAGATTTTATAAGAAAAGAAAAATAACTACTATTTTTCCTTTTTTTTCTATTAACAAATAAACACCAAACACAATATGCCACCTACTCGAGAAGAGGAAAAGCAAGATAATATTCCTAAGCAACAAGAGGATACAACTGAAGAATCCGAAAGTGAAAACAAACCAGAACCTTCTCCTCAAAAAAAGTCATCTAAAGAAAAAAAAGGTTCTAAGAAAAAGAAAAGATCTTCAAAGAAACAAGATGAAGCACTTGACATAGCAAAAGGCTCTGATCAAGGGCAAGCAGTGTCAGGCCGGGGTGAACAACAGCAACAGAAAGATGGAGGCGGTGGAGGTTCTGAACATCCTTTGAGTTTACGCTTGGACCTTAATTTAGATGTTGAAATTACTTTGAAGGCTCGTGTTCATGGTGATGTTACTTTAGCGCTGATAGCTTAATTTCTTTATTAACCAGTTTTTACTTTCTAATAAATTTTTTTTTCCTATGTATAATTGAACGGTTTGGTCTTATATTTGTATTACATTATATTTTTTTCAGAAAATAAATAAGGGTTTAATAAAGAAGTAACAAAATAAATACAAATTAAAATTGACGCGTGTGTTTTTGTTGAATGATTCATGGTTTATTAAAATTTACACGATTATCGTAAAAGGGCCAAAGTGACATCGCCATGAACTCGAGCCTTCAATTCAATTTCAACGTCCAAGTTAAGATCAAGGCGAAGGCTGAGAGGTTTGTTATTATCTTCGGCTTCTCCTCCTTCAACAGCTTTGCCTACGGTATTGGTTGTATTCTTAACAAGGTCTCCGTCTTGACCTTTTTTGCGTTTTAATTTTTGAAGCTGTTCAGGGCTTAGTTCTTCTTCTGATGCATCTTCATCAGTTTCCGATTCTGTTTCATCATCATAATTACCATCGCTATGTTCGCCGTCCTCTGATTCATTGCTGTCATTATCATCACTTTCTGAATCTTGATCATTATTTTCGTCCTCAGAGTTTGATTTCCCTTGCTCCTCTTGATTTCTGGACCCTTCATGAAGTTTATTTTGCTCATTACTCTGTTGCTGTTTGTAACTTTTATCTTGTTCTTCGTTTTGCGCTTCTTGCTGCTGCTGATTATTGTTACTGTTTTCTTTTGGTTCATTGTTTTGAGCTTGTTGTTTTTCTTCTGAAGACATTTTTGTTTCTGTGATACTAATGAAAATTTTTCGGATCCATTTGGTTTATATTACTAATTGAAATCAATGATTTGTGTATTACGTAGCTTGAAGAAGTATGTTTATGGTTTTTTTTTTGTTATTATGGCAAACCTAAAACTCGGAGATTGTAAAATTTCTATTTAGAATGGTTAGTCTCTACCATTTTTGGAAGTTACACAAAATAAGCATTAGATCACTGTGATCATTTTTTGTTATTTCTTTTTTTAATTACTTCTTTTTTTTACACTACTATTTTTAATATGGAAAATATCATGCCAAAGAAAGAGAAAAGGAAATCAGCATATACGAAAAAAAGTAAAAAGAAAATCACTGAGCCTTCAGATCCGCAGATATCAATGGCAAAACATCAAGCTGAAATATTAAAGCGAAATTCTGCAAGGCTACGTTCTCCTCCTGATTTAGCCATGGATGACAGTGAAAATGATAGACGAGCCCTTAAGCTGAGACTAGATCTTAATTTGGATGCAGAGATAAACTTAAAAGCTAAAATTAACGGTTCTGTAACATTAACGCTATTGTAAGAAAATCCTTCCTCTTTGTACATACCTTAAATAAATCAGCCATAAATTATGTCATTATTATTGTGCTCATCTTTTTTGGAAAGTCTTGGCGATCATTAGTGCTCCCAAACAAAACAGGAGGAGTAATTTAAGATAATCCGCAGTTCTTGCTAAATAAACAATTAATATATAACTTTATGCACTGATTAACAATATAGTAATGTTAAATATAACGTACCCATTACTTACTATTTACATAGCTTTATACGTATACTATCCAAGATGTATTATAATACCAATGATTATGAATTTATTTACAAGAGTGTAAATTAATAATGTACATTACTGAATGTTTGTAAAACATATTTACCAGGAAACAAGTCAATTTTCGATCATTATGATACTGATATTTTTGGGAGTTTTACATTAGCAAAGTTTATATGAGGATAAGCTATCGTTGCTTTATAATTCAGTTGTTCATGTGTTTTTCACTGATGTATAAGGTAAGTGAGTTACATTGAATGGATGCTTAGGTTTTTTTTTTCTAATCGGTCAAGTGCTTTTCGCAATCAGTTAACAGGTGCTTTTATCTGCATTTAAGTTCAATTATTTCAAAATTATATACCATTTTCATGATATTGTTGTGAAATTCATTGTTGCGCTTTTGTTTGTAAGTAAATATAGAACGTATGAAATAATAAGCACCGCCGTTGGGTTAGGTATTGTAATAAGTCATCCATGGGTCAATTGATAGGCTACTTGTGCAAGTTTACTGTTCTGACGATATCCCTTAAATATACAAGTTTATCTATCAATATGACTTTCAATAAAACGACAAATGCTTATTTAAGCTATACATTTATAACAGTTCATGGTTTGTTTCTGCCTTCATACAGCCACACTTGCAGTTTGCTCTTTGGGCTGTCAAAGGGAAGAGGAATATCAAATTTGATTGAATAGCAGCAAAAGGCTCAATTAGTGATGTATATAGCAATTGTATCGCTTCTTCTTATGTATATAGGGTTATAAGACAGACAGAATCATCAAATGAAGCTAGGTCTTTAGAGTGTTACTAGTATTAATTTTTTTTTAAACTGATAGAAAGCCTTTACAAAGAGTATTAGCAAACTAGCCTTAATTAACAATACTGCTGGTAAAAATTGATTACACGAAAACTTTTATTATATTAGTATAGAATGATATTAAGTAATGCTTTACATACTGCCAAAAGTATACATAAAAAAAGATAATCATGTATGAGGCAGTACAGCTAATATTAGTGATTCTTGTAAATGGATACAGCAGAAAGAGATTCAAGCACTCTTTTTCTTTATTAAATAATTATAAATATAAAATGGAAAGAATATATCTGAATTATCTTGTTATATTCTTTAGTGAAGATGACAACCAAAAGGATGGTCATTCAGTACATTTAACGCAATAAGTACAGCATCAATAGTCCACCAGATACCGCCGAGGCCTGCTGTAAGAAATTTGAGCATGCCTAGGAGAATGTAGCCCAAGTAAAAACGATCAATACCTTTTTTTATAGAGATTGTGAATAAACAATGTAAATAAACTGATATATAAAAAACTTACCAAAAGGTCCAAGGAAAATAGAAAGCATTAGAGCAACAAACCAGCTACGGTCAGAGACACACATATCTTTTAATAAAACATCTTGTTCATTATCACTTGCTCCTTTTTCCAGAAAAAAGCGAAACGAGAGGGTCAACACAGCAGTTATAGTAATAATAACGATCCAAAATGCAACTACACGATGTCTATGAAGATGAAGTATACGCTTTGCTTTTTGAAAAAAAGGCTCATTTTCTGAAAGTTGATCCGCAATTAAAGGAACTTCTTCGTCTCGAGTATTAACAGAGCCATATCCATCAGACATCTTTTTTTTTATATGATTATTGACAGCTGTAACAAAAAAGATTAAAAGAAAAGTTATAAGATTTATATTATATCAAAACATGTATCACGTTACACACTTAAGATTCTTTTACAATAAATACTTGATCAAAGGCAACCGGAATGCACCGCGAGTAATGAAATTATTGTTTTATTGATAAAGATACTAGTGATAAAATACTTGTATAGCTTTAAAAGTATGTTTATTTTCTGTTTTTTTACTTTGAGTTTGTTTTTGCCAAGATAATCTCTGATTCAGGGCCAAGGCGCATTTTTCCTGGCATTTCTTTTGCTTAGCAGCCAAACCCGGCTATTCTTTCTTAAAATATTTCAATCCTGAAAAGGCTGGAAAACTTATAAATCTCCATTGATATGGTATATTGCTGATGCAAAGTTTATCCAACACAATGAATAAAGCTTATGAATAATCTTGATCGCATTAGATAAATCGTTATTCTTAATCTCAGCCAAATATACAGCTGTAGTAAACTATAATGCCATTTGGTTGAACATTGATATGAAGAAAAAGCAATGTGGTTACTCTTACTGATTACTTGTAAAATGTGACATATTTATTTAAGCAAATAATAAGTTTCAAAAGCAAACCTGGTCCAAATATACTTATTTAGCATGTTTGTTTGCCTGCCTTGACTTACTTAATAAACTCATGCAATTCAATATGGGCCTGTATTGACTTAAAGGCTTCTTTTTGACTTCAAGTAATGATAAGTTCTATATTTCCCGCCACAGTTATGTGTTTGTTTATAAAAGAAGTCAAAACAATACATCTATCACTTACTGCACAAGAAGTATTGCCTTTTTTACTCAACTTTGATCAATATAGGATATTTAAGAGAAAAAGTATTATATCAAAGCTTTCTTTCTTTCTTTCTTTTTTTTAAAAAAAAAGAAAACATTAGTGCTAACAACTGTGACGATTGGCCGTAACTTAAGTTTGCCATAGTTTAATGTGCTACATTACTTTATTTGGTACACAATAGAGACTTCGTATGTGTATTGAATCAACAAAGGGAGCCTTATATTTGTATTCCCCCAAAATCAAAGAACTTTTTATTTTTTTATACAATTAAAGCTTTTTCCAAATTTTCCATGATTTTCTGCTCTTCTTTTTCTCCTCTGTTACTGTAACAGGACTTGATTTCTTATTAGTCTATAATTGATTGTTAAAATGATATGCTTGCTGTTTAGGGGAAAAGAAAACAACTTGCCTCTTTTGATTCTTTTCTAAATACGCGAGAGAAAACATTCTTTCTCTTTTTATCCAAATTCGATGATACGGTAGATTGTGAAGGGTAAATAGAGGGAAAGGCTCGAATTATCCTTTCTGTCGATGTATAAGACAATGCACAAAGATCGACTTCCTGTGCTTCTTTCTCCTCAAGTTTTAGACTTGTTGGATCTGCGTCTCCTTTCCCACAGAGAGTTTCGTCGTCTGTTTGTTTCGTCTCATCTTTTCTGAGCGACAAATAAGCGTTTTGGACTTCTTCGGAACTACCACTATTGGTAATGCTAGTAATGACGTCCGAAGTTTCTGATTCAAATAAGGCAGAACTTATTTGTGATGAGAGCTCAACAGTTGGTTGAAGCGCATGGGAAGCTTGAGGAGTGCTTTTTACGGTTTGGATAACATTGTCATCATGTTCAAATTGATCTGTGTGGATACTGTCATGGTCGTTCAATTTGTTTATAATGTCTAAGTCTTGTGTTTTATCCATTGTCATACGCTCTAGTAGAATTGGGCTCTTGTCCAAAAACGCATTCCCCAAAGACGATTGTTGGTCATGTATAAAGGAATCAAAGGGGCTTGCTAAGAGAACGAGGCCTTGAAAGCTTTCATTAACCATATCCGTCTGTTTTTTATTTTCTTCTGTTGATACATAATCGATTTTGCTGGAATTCTCAATACCCTCAACTCCTTCTATAAGTTGTGTTGTGCAGTCTAGGAATTCGTACTGTACGGGTGTAATAGGAGTATCCACATCTTGTTTAGGGTCCATGAAAGAGCAGACATCTTGCGAGCTATCGACGCATTCAGGAGTAATAGTAAAGATGTCTGCAGACCTTGAAGGAGGAATAACTATATTTTCTTCGCTTTTTTTGCATACCATCAGAGGAGATATCTTTTGAGATTTCTTTGAATTGAATTGATTCGAGTTTGTTCCATTCTTTGCTAATTTTTTTACTTCCTTTTTGAGTCGTTTGGTTTCTGCTCTGTGGATAGCTCTTCTTTCACTTCTATTCTGTTGCATTTTATTAGCAAATTGTAACAAAAGAAAAAGAGAAAAAGGGGGAGGGAAGAAAAGGCATTGTTATTTATGTGGTTTGACATGTTAAACAACCATGAACAGTAACAGGATTTTCCTAATTGGGCAACATACAAAAGACCTTATTAGGCTTTTCCGTTCTTCCCTACTTCAATACTGATGATAATAAAAATAATTCTTTTGGTATCATAATTTTTTATTCACAAGCAAGTTTAGCATCAAATGAAGTTAAAGCAATTGAAAATGCTTGTAACAAACACATAGGATATTTAAAATCCATTGTGAAATAATCTCTTTCAACTCGACCAAATTGCATCACAATGTAATCCACTATATATACATATGTGTGAGTTTATACTGTTAAATATAAAGTAGGTATGTCTTACAGTCATTATCGTGAACAATCTGAAAGTTCTTGACAGAGGCTTGAGTAACTCTTCCATTAAAATTAAGTACAAAGGATTGCGTTTCTATCCGAAAGATCAATAAAAGTATGATAAAAACATAATATATGCTTTTACCTTCGTTCCACTGTGGGCTCTTATTATGAAGTACCAGTAAATCACGAGCGCCACCCTCTCTATACTTGGATAGTAACATTTCTGATTCTTTTGTTGGTCTAAATTCTGGACGTCTTCCATCTCTTGTAAGTGTATGCATTAATATTGTCATCTTTCTAGGTCCTTTAAATCCAAGAATATTTGGATCCTTATTCACAGATTAGTAAAGAAAAACTTAATAGATGCAAAATGACTCACATAAAGAACTGCCCCAAGCTCTTCTCGAACAGGTAAATCCTTCTTTTTTCCTGCCATTTCTCGTTTTAAAGGATTTCTGCCATGAGAATAAATGACAAAGGTAGTTCCTAAAAAATTTGATCTTTTTCTTATGTAAGTCCATACTACATGACTCTGCTCTCTTTCACTCTACCTGACTTTGCCTAATTCAACGTGTTCTTCAGGTCCGTGCTCAGTTTCACGATAGACACCAGTGATCGTATAATAAGATGTGTTGCTCTTTCTTTTCTTTCTAGCAATCATCACCATTTTTTCTTCTCCAGTAATAAGATGCTCAATGCATAAACGGTATTGAGGGTATAATTTATCTAAACCATCTCTACAACGTTGAATACGACATGTTACACGGGTATTTAATGCAGCAGGTCTATACTTTCTATTATTACTGCTGTGTACACAATTATCCCTTCTTCATTACCTAAATGCAAGATCCAATAGTTCTTTTTCTGAAGAGAGCGGTCTTGATAATACAAAATCTATCGGAGGGTGAGGCCTTGTTACTCTTATTGTTGTTTCTGTTGTTGCTGGTACTATAGGTGTCTCATTAAGTTCATCGGTGTCATCTATTCCTTCATCAGTACTTGGCATGTCAAAGGTTCTTGCAGAAAGCTGCGGATATAATATTTGTTGAAGATCTTGATGAGTCATGTTTCTTGATTGTCTACAAAAAAAAAGGAGAGGGAAAGGAGAGGAAAAGAAAGGGAGAAAGAAGAAGAAAAAAAAAAAAGAAGCCAGCTGAGATAGAAATATAAAAAAAAAAGCAAAGTGTATGAATACAACAACCAATATCCAGTCTTTTTATAAGGTATACTTACACAGCCACTTCTTTTGTAATTAAAAAAGAAAGTATATGTATACAGATTCATCTATTTATATATTTTGTTTGAAGAATGAAGGCATAACATATTTCCTAGCAATCATAATTTCTGATTGGTTGTTTCACACTGTAAAGAAAATCTTGTACAACGCACTTTTATTTTCTACAGATTAATTTGCAGGTAGTTGCTAGTGAAGTTTTTTAGTAGTTATTCTTCTCTCTCTCTCTTTTTTTTTTTCTTTTTTTTTTATTCAGTGTATTCTTTGCGCTTTACTCTTATCGCTGATGTTTTTATATTTTCATGGTAAACGCCAATTTCTTGGTATATACGGACAGTTTGACTTGTTTGAAGAGGATGAGATTCCTTAGAATATATGCTTTATGAGACTAAAGGCAAAACCTTGAATATTATTGTCATAATCCATCATCATTTTGACTGGTAGCTTTCTCATTTAACAGTACGTGTAAAACAAGGGTATGTCCCTTAGAGTGACAACTAGGCCAAGAGTATTGGCCACTAAAGAAAGGATTACTGAATCTGTAATGTCACCACCAGCTAATTCTATGCTGTTTAAACTTTTATTCTTACATAATAAGCAAAGCATTTCCCAGTTGACCGATTTGCTGAAGTGTATAAATAAATCGCTTTCCTTCAAGTCTCTAAGAGTGAATACTAAAGTAGGGGTTGATGTTTGGCGTATGTGAGACACTCAAACCTATTTTCCTATAAAACACTAACGACATGGATCGTGTTCTTTTTTTTTTTTTAGTAGCTGTGACAAGCCTTTAATCTAAAGGTGGAGTCAATATGACAGTTTACAATATTAAAAGGACATGCTGGGATTTCCTTTTTTAAAATAAGAATTTTGAAAAGGAGTTTTCTATGTCAAATGTAGAAAGTTGGTAAATTTAAATTTGACATTTGCCGTGGCAAAACAGGAGTGCATATACTTTTTTTATATAAACTTACTTTTATGTAAAAAAAAAAGAGAGAGGGGGAGCTATACTTTATTTTAACATTAGGATTTTCTTTAAAAATCCACGTTTATTTCGCTCTTTTTCCGTGTGCAACCTTGTTGTTATAAAAATCTCGTCCCTTCTCTTTCCCCTCTTTTTCTTTTATTTGCCACACACACAAGTGTCAATGTAAAAAATATTTTAGTGACAACATAAATCATGAAAAGACAGATAAAGCCAAGTGAACAAGTACTATTAAGAACACTTTTAAATTCATTTTCATGTTATTCTCTCACAAGCATAACACAGATAAGAAAACAATATATTTTTAGGAAACGTTTTAAAAGCTTCTTTTTGTATCAGTTTTACATAAATTTAACATTACACAAAGAAATCTACTAGTCTTTTATAAACATTAAGAAAATGCTTAAGTTTATTAAATTAAGCTATCTTTAAAAAGACAATAGGCATAATTTACAAAAAAAGGACGATAGGTTTATTTTATTATTATTGTGCCATTGTCATTTAAGCATTTTTTATTTTTATTTTTTAGCTGCTTAAAATACAATAAGATTCTTTTTTTTTTATATTTCATTAATTGTTTTAATTGTCTGTGCTGCGTTAAGCCTTTCAATTCGTAACACATTTACCTTTACCGGAAAACAAAATAGAGGCTTCATTTCTTAACAGAGCAAACGAGTGTAACAAGTAAAATGATTAGATATAAATATATCAGTTCTTAATAAAATGTATTCTGTTTCTTTAATGTGAACCTTTAATACTTTTTTTTTTCTTACTAAATCATATAATATTTTACATTCCTTTATAACCTTATTATTTGACATAGCAGCCACTCACAACTTTATTTCCCCTTGGATCTTTTTTTTTTGTTCTCCCACCTAACCTCCCTATAACAAAACTCCTCTTACACAAAATATATAACAACCCAAAAAAAAACTAAAGAAAAAAAAAAGCAGACCAGGAATATCATATTACGCTTTTTTCTCTCTCTTTTTCATCTAATTTAATTTTTAAAATATTTTATGCAAACTTAATGACACAAATAATAAACAATAATATGAATACAAATTCAGTTCAAGTTGGTAAGCAAATTAATAAACATTCAAAAACATAGCATAATTTGATTAAATCTTTTAAGCATTACGAATACGACCTTTGACTGAAAAAGATAAATCTCAACCACGGTTTTCACACTCAACCGATTCAGATGTTCTGAAAGTACACGAAAATTCAATAGTCATCGCCCCACATCAAAAATCATATGTGTTTGATCACGTTTTAGATGCTTCCAGTACACAGGAACAGGTTTTTAATACAATCGCTTCAGATTTTGTTGACAGATTCATTGATGGTATAAAAAAAAAGCAAGTTTAATCATCTTGTCTGACTTCAAATTCTTCTTGCAGGCTTTAATGTCACTATACTGGCTTATGTAAGTCTAGCATTTATCATAAAAAGGGAAAAAATCAGCTAAGATTATGGTAGGGACAAACATCATCTGGAAAAACATATACAATGGGAACAACCATAGATAATCAGTCAAACACTGAGCAAGAAGGCATTATCCCTCGAGCCATGTCAGCATTATTTCAAAAACTGTACAATACTCAAAAAACAACTATACCAAAAAGATCTTTTACATCCGCAAATGCTTTCACGGCAACATCCAATCTCAGGGCACCAGCGAAATCATTCTCTACCAACGTGAAGTTGAGGCCTGTCTCCATGATGATACCTATTTCACGACGTGCTTCTAATGCAAGCATCTCAACAAATGATAAATCAACTCGTTATACAATATTGGTTTCGTTTATTGAGATATACAATGAAGAACTTGTTGACCTATTAAATCCAGCACCACCTTCTGAGCGTGCTCCTGTATCCATCAGAGAAGATACCAAAGGAAATATTATTTGGACTGGTTTAAAAGAAGTACCTGTGTCGAGTACCGAAGATGTGCTAAAGTGAGTTGTTTCCCCCCCCCCTATTTTTTGTATATTTTTCTTACTAACAAAACTCTTTGATATGCAGATATCTGCAAATAGGAACAGAAAATCGAGCTACAGGATCAACCGACATGAACGCCAAATCATCCCGATCTCACGCCATCTTTTCCGTCACTTTAAAGCAAGAAAAGTGGGTTCCTACTAACAACAGTAAAAAGGAGTTACCGCTTCCAGTTGCAAAGCAACCACCACAAAGGGGGCTCAGTCATCGACATAGTACATTGAATGTAAAGGCTCTGGTGGGGCAGATGGAGAAACAGTCCAAACCAGAGGAAATGGAAGAACAAGGCGAATGGATGGTGACTCAATCCAAATTCCACTTTGTCGATCTCGCAGGCTCCGAGAGACTCAAGAGAACAGCTGCAGAAGGTGAACGTCGCAAGGAAGGCATCAACATCAATGCCGGTTTACTGGCCTTGGGGAATGTCATTTCTGCCTTATCGGATCCTTCCAAAAAGCCAACACATATCCCATACCGTGACTCTAAATTAACACGACTTTTGCAAGATTCACTGGGTGGTAACGCTTCTACACTCATGATTGCCTGTGTTAGTTCAGCAGAGATTGATCTCACAGAGACAGCCAATACAATCAAGTACGCTTATCGAGCACGCAACATCAAGAACAAGGCAGAGCGTAACGAAATAGAGGAATGGATGACAAACGATAATGTAGATCAACTTCGTCATATTATCTCCAAATTGAAAACAGAAATAAGATGTCTCAAAAATAGAAACTCACCTTCCTCTTCAACTTCAACTTCATCAAGTCTTACTCCTCCGCGTGGACTGCTTTCTCCTTCCACCTCTTCCTCTTGTACAATCGAGCGCCACTCGTCCATCTATCCTTCTTCATCAGCAACAACAACCATCACTGTGCCTGAAAATTGTGAATACTTTGAACCGTCTGCAGACACAAACCTAGTCGTAGCAGATCTTAAGCGTCAAATCGAGGAGTTACAAAATGAACTGACCGTGACCAGGGAACGCAACCTGCTTGTCGAGAGTCAACTTCAAAAGAGACCTTCCGATACAGAATTCCAACATCTGGTTGAACCTGTCATTAAGGAGTACGAGACGTCCATTTCCAAGTTAGAATCTCAATTGGCCATGACCCGGGCTGCTCTTTCCCACTCGGACCAAGCTTTGGCTGAGCAGCAGTTGAAGATTACTGAATATGAATCCTTGCAGGCAAGTGAAATCAAGGCGTTGGATGAACTCAAAAAGAAGCTGTTGTTGGCTATCGAACGTGAGCGGACTTCGGAAGGATGCTGTAGTGAATTGAAAGCTCGATTGGAGGCGTCCGAGAACACGTCCATGAGAGATCAGCAAATGCTGGAAGAGCTGCGTGAAAGGGTCTCCACATTTAAAAAGCTCGATCAAGAAACGGAAATGTACATGAATGATCTTGAAGCTCGATTATTAGAATCCGAGGCAGAGAGATTACAGTTACAAGAAAAGCTGGCATCTGTCGAATTCGAAGACTTGGATAAAGAGCAGGCACGCGCTGTTGCAAAGAAACTTGAAGAGTCAGAGTTAAGGTGTCGTGAAGTCGAACAAGAATTGGAGAAACTCAAGATGAGCCAACAACAGCCTAAGCCTATGGAAGCAGTAGACCAAGCTATCCAATCAGAGCTCAATGTTGATCATTCCAGCCTGGAGAAAATCTCTGAGCTCATGATGATTGTGAATGAAAAGCAAGCCAAAATTGAGCTCTTGGAACTGCGATTGAGCGAGATTGAAGAGCTAAAGAAGGAGCTGACTGAATTGCAAGAAGCACATATTGAAGAAATCGATAAAATGCAAGATGCCTTGACTCACTTGAAGGAGCAATGTTCTCAATACCAAGCTCAGTTCACTGAGGAGCAAGAACGTAACCAGTTACTAAAAGACGCCATCGAAAAGCTACACAAATCCTCTGAATCCCATTCGTTTGAAATGCAAAAATCACATGAGGAATGCCAAAGGCTTCAAGAACAACTTCGAGCACAAGAACGTAGCTCACAAATCACATTATGCCAGCGTTTAGAAGAATTGGAGAGATTCAAGCTAGACCTTCATGCGCTGCAGCTTGTTGAGGAAAAGCAAGACGCGATCATACAAGGCTTGGAATCCAAACTTGGAGAGATGGATCACCTTGTGAAGTCGCTTCGTGAACAGTTGGACAAGTGTAATGTGTCGATTGAGCGCCTTCAATCAGATAACGAAACAAAGACAAAAGCTGCTGCTGATATGCAGAAGCAGTTGAGTGCAATGATCAAAGATGTTTCTGGTATGGGCGTGGAGAAGAAGCAACTTGAACGCGTCATGTATTTCATGGAAAGCACACTGCGAATGCAAGAAGCAAAATCTGAAAAGACCATAGAAACGTTAAAAGATATCAAGCAGCATTATAGAGTGCGTGAAGAGGAGATTGAAGAAAAGCGACGCACGTTAAGTCTGTTGTCTGCTGAGAAGGAGAAGCTTTCTCAGACCCTTGAGCAAGTAATACATCGCGCCTCTCAAGGAGATGAAACGGTGAAAAGCTTAGTAACCGAGTTGAAAGAGACTAAAGATAAGCTTGATGAGCAGATCAAAAAGTCCGAATGTTTAGAGCAAGATGTGGCTAAAAGGGATGAGGAGTTGCAGCAGCTTGAAGATCTTAAAGGGAGAGTTTGTGAATTGGAGCAGCAAATTAAAGACAATCAAATGGCAGATATTGAAAGGAAGGCCGAGCTAGACAAGCTTGAGTTAGCATTACAGGCTCAGTTGACGCAAAATGAGGCTCTTGTCAAGACTATTGCTGAGCTGGAAAATTCACTAAAGATGGAGCGTGCGTTAGTTTCAGCTCAAGACGCTTCTGGAATGATTTCAGAATTGGAAGGCAAGCTTACTAAGCTTCAAGAAGTAAAGAAAAAGGAAGACGATATGTGGAAAGCTCAAATGGAAAAGTTAAAGGAAGAACTACATGCTGCTCATAAAGAGAACCAACACAAGCATCTTAACCTTCAAACTCTAGAAGCTTCTCTTCGCGAAGCACAACAGCAACTGTCAGATGCTTTAGAGCGTCAAAAGTCCCAAGAGGAAGAAGATAAAACCGAAAAGGTGCTATCCGAGTATGAAAACGGACTTAACAATCTAAAAATCAACCACAAATCAGGTCATTCGACTGAAACTATACCTGCAGATGCTACACAGGAAGAGCTTATCGAACGTATAACGCAGTTACAAGAAGACAATACACAGCTGGTCAAACTGAACGAAAGTCTTGAAGCTCAACTTGTTTTACAACGCAGTCAACTGACACTCGAAACTAAGAACTTAGAGCTAGAGCTAATGAAGCTTACTGCAGCTAATGAACGACTTGAAAAAGAAATGGAACAAATCGTGCCTAGAAACAGCATGGTTATAGGAAATTTAGTTTCACAGAACGAAGACTTGGCACATTTTACCTCGCCACCCCATACACCTCGCGTGTCGTCTCCTCCTTCTGCTGGTAATGGCGCAGCCACATACAAATTACAGAGAGACATTTCAAGTACAAACATCGCTAGACTGTCCAAATCAGGTAATTATCGTCCAATTTCAAGCACACTGGGTGACAGTCTGGCGGCAGAGGAAGAAGCAAAACGAATTTCAACTCTTTCTTCAAGATCAGAGGTGGTCTCACCAAGGCTTTCATCATCACTTAGAAATGGTCGACCGATTGTTGCCTCCAATAGTTTACCACCTTTGACCGCACCTCCATCTAACCCTCTTCCTCCTATTCCTACTCCTCTGCCTTCACTTCCCGTCTCTGTCCCTTCATCTCCATCCTTTGATGATTCGATCCATGAACCCGAATCACCCACTGCTCAGTCTTACAGCTTATCTGCCAGCCCGACATCCCTTTACAGACAGAATTCAGCAGCCTCGACAAGTTTCAGTGAAATCATGAATGCGACCAACTCGTCCAATTTCACACCCGAACACTATGACAAGCTGGTTCGATCCTTGCAACGTAAAGCACAACATGCAGAGACTGATATCAAGGCTCACCAGGAAGTTATCAGTAAGCTTGAATCTCAACTCACTCGATCCGAGTCGTCTATCAAAGAAGCTAAAAAACAGTTGGATTCACTGAACCGTGAAAAGCAGGCGTATACAATGGAAATTCAAAACCTGCGTACGCAAGTAACGCAATTCCAAACACAGCAAAAGTCATTTTCAGAGGAATCCCTCGTAGGGCGTAAACAATTAGAAGAAGAGCTAGAAAAGCAAAAAGAATTAAGAGAAAAAGCTGAAAAGGCTAGGAGGATCCTTGAGGATCGTATGGAGGAATTGATGAATAAAAAGAGTAAATTCATGTGCTTCTAAACCTTTTCTTCTCAAATTCCCCTGTACAGACATATCCAGTTATTGTTAATTTATAATATATAGATAATAAACTCCCCTCCTTCTTTAGTAAGGTTTGCTATTCAATAAATAAATAGTGTATGTATCCATGCATTTTGATCAACACGTTCAGTGGCTTGTACATGCTTTTATGCCATCTTTTTTGTCACTCCTTTTATTTTTTATTTTTTTTCATGGGCAAACTCAAAAAGAAAAAGTTGGCCAATGTGCTCACCCGAGTACTTTCCAAGGCAGAAAAAAGAAAAGAACAGGCAAGAAAAGCAGATGCACAAGTGACGAATTTAGAAAAGGCCAAAAAGAATCAAGTAAAGAACACAACCACACGACGACAACGACCTGATATCAACTTGGAAGATAAACTACTGCTGGTGGGTGAAGGTAATTTCTCGTTTGCACGTTCGCTTGCAGAGAATTACCTGAGCGGAGGAGCTGAAGGGATGATTGCGACTTGTTATGATAGTGAGGAAGTACTGTATGAAAAGTACGAAGAAGCTAAAGAAAACGTCGAGTTGATACGTGAATTTGGAGCGACAGTTATGTTTGAGGTGGATGCAACCAAGTTTTCAAAAGAGATAAAAAAAAACAAGTATACAAAAATCATATTCAACTTTCCTCATGCAGGTAACAAGTAAAGACAAGAAGTGTGTTTGGAATATACCGACAAGTAGTCTATAGGTGCTGGCATTAAGGATCAGGACAGAAATGTGATTGCAAACCAAAAGCTTTTGAATGGATTTTTTGAAGCTGCCGCGCCTTTGTTGACAGCAGAAGGGGAAATACAGATTACGTTAAAGACATGTAAACCTTACAACCTGTGGGCAGTGAAAAGCTTAGCAAAAGTGAGCGGACTGTTGGCTTCAAAAGGAACGAGACCTTTTTACCCTGAAGATTTTCCGGGATATGAACACAGACGTACTTTGGGATATAAAAAGGGAGTCAGTAAAGACAGCAATATGGAAATCCTATCTGCTGCCCCCAAGACATTTACTTTTGTTAGAAAACAAGTCATGGAAGCCGAAAATGAAAAAAGCTTGATAGGAAAAAGAAAGAGAGATGAAGAAGATAGTGAAGAAGAATAAAGAGAAATGTTGTTTGTATAGTGCTTTCTTTTTTGATAGGATGGGCTTTGATAACAAGAGGAGTAGAGTGTTGTATATCACAACATCTTTCTGTCTCAGATAAAGAGTTTTGACTTTATTACTTTCAGTATTTACTATTATTGTTAGTATCTATGGTGAAGATCAATTACGCTCTGTAGTCATGCAATAAACTAATCCTAAAAGAAGTAGTTGTGCCATACAAAAGGAGTGTTGATAATTCTCGTTTGACTCTATATCAATAATGTACTTTTTACCAAGATTATATGCTAACAAACCTTTCTTTTTTTTTTTTTTTTTTTTTTTTTTTTTTCCCTTTTATTATATAACCAATATGATTGCTCAAAGGGAATTAATGATACAATTACATATATTGAATTCTAAAGGAATCACTTTGTTCTCTTTTGAACTTAAACCTTTGTAATCATTAAAAAGAAAATACATTTCTTAATACCAAAATAGCTGATACTTCAGACCTCGTGCAATCAATAATACGGCAGTCTCTTTTGTCAAAATCACTACTAAAAAAAATAATTGAATCCAATAAACCAAGCTAGAGAAGTTCATTATAAATAACAATAAAATAGCATGTTTCTCACTTTACAATAGTGTCATGTATTAAAGCAATACCCATTTTAAATGTTGAAGCTACCTTGCAGGGTTTGGAGAGAAGGATGAGAAATCTTTTGTCTGATTGCGACTGGTGTCTATGTTGCTCAAGAATATTACAGCTTACTCTTTTAGTAAACTATAAAAAGACAGACAAGTTTAACAGTGACAAAAGCACGATCTCAAGGCACGTGAAAAAAGATACATGACCCATTTATCTCTAAAGGAAACAGTGAGTCTATGCTTTTTTCTTATTCGATCTGTCCTGTTGGATGATGCTACTCTCTTGGAATAGTCTTACTTTTTAACAACAAATTTAATAAATTGATTTGGTCTCTAAACATGAGTATTATCCTTTGAATAAAGTCTTTAGATCCTCCATGTTATTTAGAAAATGAATGCATTTATTCTCAAATGGAAATATTTAGGTTATGAACAGTTTTATTAACATCAGAGGTTCTATTCCAACCTGTCTTTTTACTTTTTGACTCTCACACTGTCTTCTTACCAAACCACGCTAGTTTTTTATTTGTAAATACGACATTAAAAAAAGCATCCTTGAATTTCGACAACAGCGACTTGAAAAGTTTTTGAAGTTCAATTTTCAAGTACGCAGTGTCATCCCCATTCGGAATCCTTGCCGACATTTTATTTTATTTTATTTTTTTTTTTTTCATTTTTTTTTTTCCCCCTTTTTTTTAGCGTTTTTTTTTTTTTCCTTTCTTTTTTGTGTTTGTAAATAAATAATGACTTCAACAGCTGTGAGGTATAGAACTTTAGAAAATGGTTAGATGATTTAAAGCTGATGATCTATGAAGGGTTGGCTTAAGGGTTCGACCGTTAACTGAAAAAGAGATAGTCAATAACTGTACAGAATGTATATCATGTATACCAGATGCGCCACAAATATTGATAGGTGCAGACAAATCCTTTACATATGATTATGTATTCCACAGCAAGACAGATCAATCAAAAGTATACCAACAAGCAGCATCCCCACTATTAGATAAATTCATTGAAGGGTAAAAGAAATAAATAATAAAATAGGTTGAATCTAACATGATTTGAAAGGTTTAATGCTACCATCTTAGCTTATGGGTAAGTGAAATGATATTTAAGAAATAGAAACTGATGGATTGATTGTAGTCAAACAGGATCTGGCAAGACATACAGTATGGGAACTACTTTAAATAATATGGAGAATAGGTCTGAAGATGAAGGTAAACTTTGATTGTTTTCTTGTTTGACTTTTTGACTGAAAAAATAAAAATGGGGGAACACAAAGGCATTGTGCCTCGTTGCATCATTAAATTATTTGAAATATTAAAAAACCGTGAAGCACAAGACTCTGAATTTAAATATGAAGTTTATGTCTCGTTTCTTGAACTTTATAACGAAGAATTCATCGACTTGTTAAACAACACCCACTCATCCAAGCGTCGATCTCAATCCCAACAAGTCACTGAAGTATCCATTCGGGAAGATATCACAGGTCAAATCTATTGGAGCGGCGTCAAGGAAGAAATCTGTTACAGCCCAGGCGACGTCTTGAATTTCTTGGCCCAAGGCTCTCTGAATCGTACCACGGGATCAACCGAAATGAACTCTGTCTCTTCACGATCTCATGCCATCTTTTCCATCTTACTCAAACAGCAAAAGCCACAAGAAGACGAGGATGGCAAACGAGGGATGAAGTCGCTCTCGAGTAAATTTCATTTTGTTGATTTAGCAGGTTCTGAACGTGTAAAGTACTCTATTTGTTCAAACACGATGTGATTAACTCTGAAATGGATAGTTAAAGAGAACACATGCACAAGGCGATCGAGCTCGAGAAGGCATCGCGATCAATTCGGGCTTATTGGCCTTGGGCAACGTCATCTCAGCCTTGGGAGATGAAACGCGAAAGGCAACCCATATACCCTACCGAGACAGTAAGCTCACTCGACTCTTGCAAGATTCCCTCGGTGGCAACAGTCAGACCCTCATGTTGGCCTGTGTTTCACCAGCGGATACTAATTTTCAAGAGACCTTGAGCACGTTGAAATACGCTAACCGTGCTCGGAATATCAAGAATCGTGTCAGCGTCAATCAGGAATTCGCCGGTTCGTCCGTTGAGGTCAGCCAGTTGAAGGCCTTGGTGTCCAAGTTACGACTCGAACTTGCCGAGCTTCGGACAGGACAATCGGGTGATTCGTCTGAAAGGCAAGACATGAAAGCAGAGATCTTACGATTGACCACTGAACGAGATACCTTATTGATGGAGCGTGAGTTGGGCGAATGGATGAGGAAGACAGAGGATGATACCGAGGCTGGTTCAGAAAGCGTTGGATCCCATCGAACGGTCAAAACGCATCCTGTGATTGAAGGGCATTTGAGAACGATACAAGACCTTAGAGACCAACTAGAGGATACACAACGTCAGCTGAAAACCATCCAGGATCAGCGTCTCCTCCTCCAAAAGTTTACTCAGCCCGTGCATAAAAAGCTCACGACGAGTAACAGTACCAAACGTCACGTCAGCCGATCCAGCAAGATGCGTCGACCGATCATCACGAAAAGCACAAGTGCTAGCCAAAGAAAGAAATACAAACGGATCAGTAAAGCAAGGTTGGCAGAGGTGGAAGATGAAGGCTATGTCAACGATTTTCAGGAACAGGATATCGTGCGACATGATGAAGTAAAGGAAAGTATCGCAAAAGTACGTGCAGACATTAGAAAAAGTCTTCAAGTGCTTGAATTAGTCAAGGTGAGTCAAAGATGATTTCTTACTTTATGAATGACAAGGGCTGAGCTTTTTGTTTCACCTCCAAAAAAAAAAAATTAGCCTCCTGAAGACTCCAGCTGGGAAGATGAATTAAAAGTAAGCTAAAACAAGCATTTTTTTTATTATTACTAAATCAGGTGGATGTAGGCTTTTGAAGAGGAGAAGAAGGAATTGGATGAAAAGGAAGACAAAGAGTGCACTTTAGACATTGACGAATTTATCCAAGACATTGAATCACTTGTAACCAAAAAAAAAAAAAAAAAAGTGGGTCTGATTTGATATTAATGTTGTTGTTTAGACCATACCTTTATGGAAAGATGACAAAGGCCAAGATCCTACGCGATCAGAATTTAGTGAAGAGAGCACACTTTTGGGTCGAATCACTCAAAAACAACAACAGCCACAACAGCCTAATTCAAGATATACGGCCCAACTGTCTCGTATGCTACATCAAATACAATCAGACATCAAAGTGAAAGAAGAACTTGTTTCTCATCTCGAGAAATCAGAGACCGAATATACCTTTATGCGTACAAAATTTGAAGACATGATCAGCTCCCTTCGAACCCAATTGGCAGAGACTCAAAAAGAAAAGGACATGTCCCTGATGCGAACCAAGTCGAACATGGCCATCAAGGCTGATATCAAACAACAGATTGAACCTGTGATACGTCAAGAGTATGAAGGCAAGATCAAGCAGCTCAATGCAAGGATCCTCGACTTGACTCGCAAGTATACAAACGCCACCAGTACCGTTCAATCCGCTCGCAACCAAAACGAGAACGCACTCAAGTCACTCAAGTCCAACATCCAGCGACTCGAGACAGAAAAGAGACGACTGGCCCAACAGATGCGAGCCGAGGCGGAGCGTGTGCGTGAGCAGATCTTGCGACAAGAACGCAAGATTCAGCAGCTCCAAAGACAGCAAGCCCAATCGAACCAAGCAAAGAAAAGGCTGGAAAGAGAACATGAAGAACAAAAGACGGTGTTAAAGAAACGGGATGAGGAGATCATGATGAGTACCAATCAACTGAAACAGACCCTGTCCGTGATGAAAAAGGCCGTACGTGAAGGAGGTATCCTGGATGAACGCATGCTGGCACAACTCACGCCTGTCTTGGGAGGTCATTTTGCAGTGATCGCTCGTGGAGGTGGACATGGGTTTCCAAAGAAAAAGAAGAAGAATCCGATTCCGTTGGGTATTCGAGTGACTCGCAAAAAGCAGTTGCTGGACAAGGCACTGGCACAATACATTCAAGGAAAACAGGCCATTGTGGAAATGGAGAATCTGCTGATCCGACGAGAAAGTTTGGTGAAAGAAAAGATGGAGCTAGAAGAAGAAAGGGAGCAAGTGTATGATGCAGAGAGAGAGCATGAACGAAACACGGGCCAAGCGATGGATACGATCGCGATCGAGCTGATGGACGAGCGTATTGAGCTGATCACAGCCGAGATCTCCTATCTGTCTGCTCGAGTCCACAGTTTGCAAAAGGAGGCAGCCGAAGACAGTTTGCAGGCAGAAGAACAGATGGGATTGGCCGTGTTTAACAGACCAGCAAAACATGTGACGTTTGTGGATGAAATTGTGACAGAAGTGAGTCAAGATGAACAGCAGTGGATGGACATTGACACGTTTGATGAACAATTCAGTGTGCCGGTGAATGCAGCACCCGAGATTGCGTATGAAGTGACCAGTAGGCTGATCAAGTCCTTTGAAGTAGATGAATGCAAGACGATCATAGAAAATCTAGTGGATGACATCATGGACTTGAAAATGACGGACAACGAACGGCAGACGACCATGAAAAATATGGAACAGACCATCCTTGAGCTCACACACGCCTTGAACAGCATGAAGAAGGTCAAGGAACAGGACATGATGAAAAGGGACAGTGTGAGTAATTTGAGCGAGAACAGCCATGCCCAATTGATCAGCTTGCCTAATTCACCCGTTGCTTCACCCCTTTATAACCCACACTTGCAACCCCCACCCGCACTTCATTCTCAAAAAAGAGACTCAATCACACCCTCACCCGATAGATTTTATAACATGATTCAAGGAAGATTGTCTTGGCAACCAGAGAATATAGACAATTACCTGTCAGATCATGATTCCAGTACGTCATCTATCCTGAGTAGTCACTTGAGAAGGTCTTCGATACAATCCGATACATCCTTACAAGAACAACAACAACAACAACAACAGCGTCCTAGCCCAGTTCAGAGATTGATCAAACGAACGCCGATCAGTGACAAGGCCTCGTCGAGTGTCTTTGACCGATTGGCACAAACGCCGACGCGATCGTCTCGGGCAAAAATGAATCACCGACACAGTAGCAGTAGTGTAGAAGATTTAAAGGCGAAATGGGAACCTTATTTGGCAGAAGATAATAGACCTTCGAGTGCAAACACAAGTCGATTTATTTAAAAAACAAAATAGTTGATTAATATTGTATTGTCTTTATTAAAAAAAAAAGAAGCATGTGTAGACACTTTCATGTATAAAGAAAGAAAAAAGGGAGAGGAGGGGTATGATTTAGTATACAGTGAGATATAAGGAGGGCATAGAGGGTTATGTACAATAGGAAAAGAGAGAGGATAAAATTATTTGGAAATTGAAAATCGCTTGTTTTCGAGTAAAGTTGATTTACTTGGAGCAGACATCAAAGGTAATCTTTTTCTTGGTAGTTCAACAAGGATCCTCTTTCGTCGACTGTTTTCAGAGCACGATTCGGTACAAAACCAGGGTTCGGTGGATAGGACGAATGCGTCTGTTAATTCTTGAGGACAGCATTTTTGATGATACGCCTTGGGACACCCCTCACAGCGTACCAACACATTGCCTTGCCAAGATTCGTTGCGTTGACAAGAAGAGCAGTAGAGTTGAAGGACCGGTCGATGTCTTTGATCGATGGATTCTTTTGTGAACTGAGTGAGATCAAGTCTTGGTAGTTTACATGCAAATCCATATCCTTTATAATCACACCCATGCTTATTACATAACGTTCTCTTACCCCAAGGACCTGGTCTCCAGTTCACACCTTCGGTCGTACCACAATATCGACACCAATCGATATTGGCCTTGGTTAGTTTTTGATAAATGGTGGGTTGAGCAGTTGGACGAGGTTTGGTTTTAGGTGTGTGCTGATAAGGATCGGGTTGGATGATGTCTATTTTCTTTGACTGTTTTTGATCTTTCTTTGTCTCTTTGTCTTCCCATGAGTCAACAGAGGAGAGTTCATCTTGTTCAAACAGTGTCAGGGTACTATGGTGACTGATTAAATCCTCATCGTCTGATTCTTCAAAATAACCATCCAACTCATTATTCTCCATAGTCAATTCTTGAAGTTTTTGTTTCTTGTTGTGTTCCAATAGGCTATCAAACCATCTTCTCTTTCTGGACACAACATCATCCACAGCAGATGATAATTCTTGATTTATTTTAATTGTCTTTTGATTCAATCCAGGTTTTTTATCGAGTGGTTCAAGACCAAAGTTAAACAGATCATTTTCTTCTTCTAACGCCAAGAGTTCGATAGGACTGAACGAACGATGATCCTCTTCCTCTTCCTCATCATCATCACTTTGAGTAGATGAAGCAGAAGAAGGAGACATTTCTCTATCGTTCATTGCGGGTGAAAAGAAGACATCCTTGACTAAATCCTTTTGTTGATGTTCGATGGTTGTATCATAGGTGATAATAGCATTTTCTAATGTGTGATGAATAGGTACATGGTGCATTGTGGGTTGATACTGATTGAAATTGAATAAATAAAATAAAAGAATGCTTATTTCAACTTACATTCAATTGTCTATTAATGTAATAAGCACAAGATATCGTATTGGACATGGAAGGTACGACGATAGAAGTCATCATCTCAGGACTTGTTTCTTTATGAAGATGACCAGTGGATGGGATACGATAATAAGCTGGTCGATAAATAGAGTGACTTGCTCCTTGCTGACTATAAGGTTTCATCATTCTAGAATGATTAAAGAAAGAGAAGGAAAGAAGATGAGATACTTTATAGAATAGAAAATAAAGGAGAAAGTGACACGAAAGGAAATGATTGGCTAATATTCAAACATAGGAGAAAAGGGGGGGGAGAGGGATTCTTTTTTTCTTTACTCGTGAACTAAAATTTTTTTTTTAGTCAAACTTTATTTACAACTAAAAAGACCAAATAATGCAGAAAAAAAAAAAGAACGTGTCACTAGTATATTTTGTCCCACTTTCATTTGTCACTGATTTCTCCGATACAATTTCCTTAAAGATCACAGACCACTTCCAGTGTTGTAATCAATCCACGATAGAATAAGAGGACCTATGGAGTGTATAGCTCGTGTTTGGCTCCTTGGATCCATAGTAAATAAAGCAGCAAATGGTAAACATCAAAGGAAACAAAAGGGAGAAGGAGGAGAATGATCTCCTCAAAAAAAAAAAAAATAGATAAAACGTGAGATGGGCTGTACTGGTAAAAGTATAATCTTGTATTCTTGAAAATGTTACTCTAATTGTCCATTTTGTGTAAATAGAACAATTGTTCTCACTGATTTCTATTGTCCTTATCTTTTCATAATTGGTTCTCACCCAATCTTGATTTATAAAACTCAGATTTATTCACTCATTTCAATCTCTTTTCATCAAACTACCACTTTCAATAGAAACTTTTTCAACAGCTGAACCCTGAGATTTAAAATTCTATCCCCCCCCCTCTCCTCTCTTTCTCTCTCTTTTAATAAACAATTTGGGTTTTGTTTTGGGAAAAGCTTGGAAATAGCTGAAACTAAATTGGATAAGAAGAGAATGTCTTGTTGATAATAGAAAGAAGTAGGGTGATGATAGGATAAAGATGATATGCATACTAACCACAATGACTGACTAAATTCAGAGCGATAATAAAGAGTGACGATCACACACCTAAAAAATAATCTAAAAATAAACACTGAATTTCATTTTCCCCGATCTATCTGATCTAAACTTGATATGAACTCTTTCACTCACCATCGTTCATTTAATTTATCTCTAAATAATACAAGCATTCATCTACATTCAGTCTATTTTCTGGTTGAATAGACATCTATTCAATAAGACCAAAAGGAATAATCCAATGCTTGAGCATCAGAAAGCAAATAATTCAAGTCAAGTTTAATTTCGGTAGCTCGTGCCAATAAATCATTGTTAAATGAAACGGGATCGGTTATTAAAAATATATGCAGCTCGTGGGCCGGGAGACATGGAGATAACCCGCATGGGAATCACACTGAGCAAAGCTGTTTTGTTTGCTTCTTTATACTCGTTCAAAATCAGATGAAATCTATTCTATAAACCTTCTGTTGGCTTATCAATAACTGCCTTTGAATCAACCCCTCACATTTTGACTTTTTTTTTTTTTTTTTTTTTTTTTTTTTATTAACAAATCGGAACTGGAACCTATCATGTCAAAATAAAGTTAAGGTACCAAAACATAAAAGATACAAGCCTTTAGAATTCATATTCATCACGCGATATCTGATGCTTCCATCAAACATCCCTCATCTTGACTACTTGCTAAAAAATACGCATATTATTTCTACTTTTTCTTTTGAACGTGTGTGTCTATTAAAATAAAACACTAGAAAATATATATTCTTTTTATTATTCAACGAACCATTCACCTGTAGGAGATCTATTTGAAATTCAAAGTCACATTCAGGTACCTTCCCCCCTTCATTCCATAAAATCTATCAAATATAGGGGAGGGGGAATAGATCGGATTCGTTGTACAGTGCGAACGGAAGAATGTGTCGCCAAAGAATTTCGATTCATGCTTACAACACTTGTCGCAAATGAAAATTCTGTTTACATTGAACCCAAGATCAAGTTGGGGCAGATTTTGAAGATTTCAATTAGCTGTTCAAAATCATTCAATTTGCAGTTCTCAAAGTGCAATTTTTTTGGTCAACAAGATGCGTCATCATCATTCTTAAAACACCGCCTAGAAACTCATTTTTTGGTCTATCTTTGCTCTGTTGGATGTAGTTGCTTTTCTTTTTATTTGGGTTATACACTTTCTTTGGGAAATCATTCACCAACTTCAGGAAAAGATTGGCTGACGTTGAAAAAGACAATTAACCAAAATAAAAAGTCAGCTTCACCGAATTTAAGGCTCAAATAGCCAAAGCTTATGCAATAGCTACCTATTTTGATACCTGCCACTGGCTTAATTAACGTTACTTTAAGAGTTTCAAATTGTATCAGAGAAAAAGCTTGAATGTGAGGCTAATGCTTATAATGCAGAAACAGTGACGGAGCACCATTTGTGCTTTTTAAGGGTTATTCTTGATGAAATGAACAAGTATCCAGAATTGAAAGGATATTACCTTAATATGGACAATGCTTCTATCTATAGTCTAACTGATATAGCAAAATATATTCATATGTATACCTATCTCTGTATTCTCCTAAACTAAATCAAGTTGGCCAATTCTTGTTAGTTTGTCTTTTTCCCCTTTTCTTGTCAAGAATGAAGTTTACTTGAGTGTGGGGAGCCGAAGACAAATACATGTGGTTTGATAGGAAAAAAGAATGAAAGTAAAGGAGACATCTATCTCTCAAGCGTCAATGCAAAGAGGCGCTTTCGTGGCGCAAGATTGCGTTTCAAACTTTCAAAGAATACTCAAGACAATGTTGGGCACGCAAGATGAGACTGATTCCTTGTGTACGCTAACGATATTAAGGGATTCTAATGTTATGTACGGATCTATAATTAATTCTGACATTATCCCCTCTTTTATGATCGAGTTCTACGAGATCGGCCTGTTGAATCTGAATCTTTACCTTTAGAAGAAGGGGAAGAAGGAAGTAAATGTTGTCTGGCACATGGCTTGTTCGGATAGGCAGAAACAAGTGTGCTATGGATGTGGTAAAAATGGACATACAAGACAGTTTTGTAAGCGTGTTGAGGATAACGAGGGCGACCAATTAGATAAGTATATTCGGGACACCCAAGCGTCGACCGTTTCAGTATTGAACGCTATACATTCTACATCCTCTACCGAACTGAAAACTGCAACTCCTGTCCTTCAAACAGATCAAGACTTTTTAGATGAGTTGTGTGAGGCTTTGGATGTAGAATCCCCAATGGATATGGAACATGATCAGACACGTAAATCAGACGGCCCTGATTTCAACCAATATATAGTAACTGTGAGAGGGAACTACAAGCAGCTTTTTTGTTCAACTATTTTTTCTTAGTTAGGAAAAAAAAACGCAAGTTAGACAATGTAGACCCTTCTGATTTGGTCTGGCTTTTTATGTTAAAAGTGATTGATGATAAGCTTACATTTTAGTATATGTCGACAAATGTTGAACGCGCCATTCCTGTTCAAGGCTCTTTGTCAGCTTCTACAAACAACTACAAAGAAGAGGTAGATTGACAAGTCATCCTGCTTCATCAATCTTTTTTTTTTTTTTTTTCATTTACCCTTTCGAATATATAATGTAGTGTGAACTATATGTAACTGAGGGCAAAAAAAACTGAAAATCCACAGAAAAAAAGGTCAGCTAAACTGCCAACAAACTGGAATGACCGACTTTATTTTGTTCAGTATCTTGAACTTTTAGCAACGTTGTTTGTATATATACTGCTACCGCAAACATAGATATTTCTGAGAATTCTGACTTTTTTTTATAGGATCGCATTCTTACTACACAGTAGGTACAAAAAGAACTAGTAAAAGAAAAACTTGGACTCGTTGAATTTAGTGGGCTATCTGTCGAATCAATTAGCCAAGAAGCACATATTATTTAATTTTATTTTTATGTCAATAAAGTTATATCTCTGTCACTCCAGTGTGATACAGACTCCAAGGGACACTATTTTCATTTTCTTTAAAATGCTTAGGGTATTACAACTATATTTGTTTGAGTATTCCGCCCGTATTACTATGAAACAATAGCATGATTTGATGTACTCTTACATCAAATTAAACAGATTTATAAAAAGATTGTTTAAGCATTACATTGATTTATAGATTCAAGGAGCCGATTCTGTTTACATCGCAGAAAAATAAATTAAAAAAGCATATTGAATAAATATGATAAGAAAGGTTTTTCTTATCATTATGGACAATAGAGCATTCATTCTTCTTCTTTTGTTGCGGAAGCTATGAATGAAGGAGGTGATGTGCTTATAGAAGAGTGTTGGGCGAAGGTTAAAATCGATATTCGAGGTAATCCACTGGATAAGGGAACCAAACTCACGCCTCGTATCGTTGTAGCCTGTTCAATGGTTACCGTCGGCAATTGTCGAGGCAGGATTAGGCACTCAAAGGTATTATGAGACAAATATATTAACAAGGAAGTAGGATTGAAATGACCATAAAGTATCTAAAAAAGCGATTTCACACCATCTAATTTTAATATCCGTATTTTTTTAGACTTACCGACTAGATATTGTATGTGTCAGACATGAAAAGCATTTACTTTAAGAATCTCGAAAACCCGCAAGTTAATTTTAATGAAAACCGCAAATTGAACGATTTTGAAATCTTCAAAATCTGCTCCAACTTGAACTTGGGTTCAATACAAACAGAATTTTCATTTGCGACAATTGTTTTGAGCATAAATTGACAAAAAATAGAAATTCTTTGGCGACACATTATTGTTGGCTCACCAACGATCTATTTTAGGATTAGCGACGATTAAATTTGGGAAATCGACATTTATTTTTTTCAAAGTAATCAACTCCACCGTTCACACTGTCTTCTTTGACAGTAATCAGATTTGATTTTAATTGAAAATGATGTACTTTCTTCTTTGTGGCTTTTTGTTGTTTTTCTTTCTTTCTAGATTTATGCTTCATGATGATTACCAATCATCACTGGAGAATATTTGATGATTGAAAAGAAATTATGGTGAGTTTATGAATCATAAAATAGGGGAATTGCCATTTGACTGCAGGATATATTAAACAAGGTAACAAAGAGAAATGAAGATTACACTCAATGTACTCCTAATAATTGAAGCATTAAACAAAATAAAAAAAAGGGGAGGGGGAAAGAGAGACATTTGCTTAAATTCATCAGGAGTTCTGTAGTCTAATGATTTACTGCATCTTTTTCCAAAGGCACTTTATGAAAATGATTGTCTTTGTAAGTCTTAATGTTAATATGAATTAAACAACATGCATGAAAACTACAGAGTTCAATCATCCTTTAGGGCACTCTATAAAATAAAACAAACATAACCAAGTTTTATTTGATAAATGTCATCCTCTTTTTACATTAAACCCAAAACACATCCAGACTATATCAAAGAAAGCTACTGTAACTTGATTCATTCCTTCCCAAAAAAAGTCCAAAGCGGTTAATCGTTCAAGAATAACAGTCGAATTCTATCCTCTCCTCTTCATTCTTCCCTTTAATTTACTTTTTTTCTTTTTTTTTTACATTCAATTTACCAAAGTATTTTATCAATTCTCACACAACAATACAACGTATCCTAATTATTGTCGGAAAGCAGCAATATTCACTGGTAGTGCTCTTCTGCTGCATCTAATGGTATTCCTTTTCTCTTGCGTAGGATGTCGGCGTACGATATTGAAGGTTATTAAGAATGGACTTAAACATACTATTTATTCTTTCAATTTTATAAGAAAGCCTCTAATCGCTTTTAATGGCCTATAAGTTTTATTTATTGTTTCTTCTTTATCTGCCCCCCATTTGAGTATGCTATCATTTGAAAAGAATCTAAAGACATATTCACTGTATCTTATATGTACAGTCTTTGTCAGATTTCATTACCCTTATAGTTCAATTCCACACTACTTTCTTGTAAAAGTATATAAATAGATTAATACTAATTAGAGCTATGTCACGGAGGATTTTGATTTTTATGAATTGGACAAGAGTCATTGTTTAAAAATTCATATCCTTGTATATAAATATGTGGTTATTTGATATTCAATCTACCCTTGTTGAATCTATCATCAATTCATATGTACATTCTTTGAGAAAGTTGCTTTCTTTTATAAATCTCACAAATTTGGTAAAATTAGAATTTAAAGAGCAAATTCCCGTTTTGAGGTAATTCTCCGACATACATGTTGATGCTATATTCAACTATTCACACAAGGAACAAAAACCTTGGTATTAAACAATTTCTTTTACAATAAAGTGTCTTAATCTAGCTTATATTCAACAAAAAAGTATCTGCCCATTATGAACAATTAGAAATCAGTCCCTCTCTCTCTGTCTCAATTTTTTTTTAATTTCTACTTTTATAAAACGGATAGCTTTATTAAAAAAAAAAAAAAAAAAAAAAAAAACACTTCTCATTTTCCATTGTTGGCATTCTGCACGTTTTTCTTTATTTAAGTCTTTTAATGCTGCTCTTATCCAATTACAAATAGACATCAACCTTTTCTTATAAATGTCGTAGGAGCAGTGACTGTTTCTTTCTCTAATGTAAATGGAAAGGACCGATAGGTCGTATGCTAATAAGGTCGACCACTTTTTCACGTTTCAAAATATACCATATGCTATATTTGAGCAGCGATGTGGCTATAAACAGAACCATGTTTGCATTGTTTACCAATCGACGGGGTTTTTTGTTTTAAAAAGAAGTGTGTTACTTTCTTTTCAATAGACACAATCCATTCAATTTGAATGACTCATCTCTGTTTAAATATCATTTCATTATTTGGGTTTGCTTTTATCAAACTTCAAGTAGTTTACAACTCTGGCACTCTTCAATTTTTTCATTGTAAAAAGGGTAAACATTAGGGATTAAAGAGATTTCAGTTACACGAATGCGGCACATGTGTACAAGCAATACAAAACAAGAAGCGCTTTGCATGTCCACCACGTTCATTTAACCTAAAGGTTATATGACAAATATTCGTTTTTGGAAGTCAATGTAACTTGCTCTGTTTGTCTTTGCCGTTTTTTGCTTTGAACAGTCGCTTTCTGTAACTAAAAAGAGCAGAAAACAGAAAAATAAATAAGGATGTATAGGCATGACTTTGAAAACAGCCAGTCTTACTCTTTTCACAGGTGCAGTGGCAATTGTAATACCGAAAATGAATTATAATAATTAGGGTCAAAATATACCTTACACTGCGTTGATAGTAATACTGGTTTGTCTGTTTTCTGCTCAATGCCAATTATGGTGATTTTAAATTTAAAAATAGCATTGAAATGATTCTAGTGTAACACGCGCACGCATATATATAATGCTACTCTCTGATTCAGTGATGTAGTTATCTTACTTTTTTTTTTTTTACTCAAGCTAGAAAAAAAAACACACACTTTCCTTTTATCTTTCCATTCATTTCATGCTTATCACAAATTCGGTCCTCTTACTTGCCGCTGGTGCTGTTCAGGTTTATGCTGCTACTTCCACTAGTAGCAACTATCTTCCTCAATTCTCTCCTAGTTTCCCCAAAATTAAGAAAGCTAGCGGCGTCGTCTCCTCTTATAATGCTGGTCCATATGATACAAGCTCCAAATTATCCACTGAAACATTGAAGGGATACCCTGAGCCCTGGTCATCTCCCGACACTTCTCACCCTGAAATCAAAGCTGTTTACAAGAAAATCAACTGGTCCAAGGTTCCCAAAGCTCCCGTCAGAAAGCAAAAGTCCAATGGCGATTGGGAGTTTGATAGCGATGGTGATGATGATCCCTACTGTTGGTGGTCAGACACGAACTGCGTCAAACCCAAGGCTTCTTACTTGCCTCCTGATATCTACGAATGTCCCAAGAAGGGCGATTGGGGTCTTACTTATGATGACGGGCCATTCAACAAGCTTGATGCTGATGCCGAAGGCGCTTCAAAAGAAAATCCCTATGCAGAGCCCGCACTTTATAACTTTTTGGCCAAGAGAAACCTCCATGCTAACCTTTTCGTAAGTTACACATTTCTTTTTGATTTTTCGTACTAAACCTTCTTTAGTATATTGGTTCCAATGTAGTCACTTATCCTGCTGCAGCCAAGCGTGCGTTGAACAACGGTCATCAACTCTGCGTTCACACTTGGTCTCATCCAGTCATGACCACACAAAGTAATATTAAGGTCGTCGCTGAATTATACTGGACCCTGAAAGCCATCAAGGAGGCCACTGGCGTGACTCCCAAATGCTGGCGTCCTCCTCAAGGTGATGTGGATGATCGTGTGCGCTCGATTGCATGGCAAATGGGCTTAAGAACTGTTCTTTGGAATGAAGATTCAAATGACTGGAATATGCCTGACAATGACAATGGTGGAACCCTCTCCCCCAAGAAGGTCGATGGATACTTTCAAAGCTGGATCAACGCTGAGAAGGCTGGAAAGTTTAAGACGGGTCTCGTCGTTCTTGAACACGAACTTAACCGCAAGACTGTAAACATGACAATGCATTGGTTGCCTACCCTCGAAAAGACTTTCAATGTTGTCCCTGCCTTGAGCTGTAACGGAATCAGTCAACCTTACTGGGAAACAAACTTTGTCTACCCTACAGATTACTCTGGCTCCTCTGGTTCTTCTTCCTCTGGTTCTTCCTCTGGTTCCTGTGTCTCTGGATCCTATGGCTTAGAGCACTCTAGGCTTTAAGTGGTTACAATGGTTACTGCTGTGAAACCCAGGCCCCACTTGTACTGACGATTGTATCAGCGGTAAATGCAATGGTCCTGTCAACCCTAAGCCCAAGCCTAACACATCATGTACTTCTGGATCCTATGGATTAGAAAAGGGCGATGGCTACAGTGGTTACTGCTGCAAGACTCAAGCTGACTGTCAGGATGACTGTGTCAGCGGTAAATGTAACGGTCCTACTGCTCCTTCTTCATCCTGTAAACCTGGCTCTAGAGGCAAGAGAAAGGGTGATGGTAAAGATGGATATTGCTGCTCTTCCAGTGATGACTGTCTCGAAACTTGTAGATCAGGCAAATGCGGTCTTTAGTTTCTTTGTACAAGTAGCGTATATTGTTTTTTAATAAATATGAACGCATTTTAAATAAAGCGAAAAATTATATTTGACTAGTCCTTGGGCTTAAAAAACTGCTTTGTGTTGAATACGCGATGCGATTGATGTATATATGTCAAAATAGATTACAAGCACGTTGCATAGGGGCTTTTCTTTATGAATTTTAATGCCGCAGAAAAAATTAGATCTCAAAATATTCTGTCAAGTCACGAACTCTGAAAAATATTGTATTTCCTTCAACTTACATTAATAAAACAAATGATCTCATCGCAGCACGCAAAATTACCAAATGTACTTCGCTTGATACCTGCAGTAAAGTATTCAACAGCTGCAAATCCTATCCGCTTAGAATCTTCTCTAAAATATTGTAAAGATCTTACAAGGTAATAAAATAAATATTTAATTTTTGACAGGCTAGACCCTAACAAATTCTTTTCCTAGACAGAGAGACTATGATGGATATTTATGCGTACCCTTTTATCCTTCTCATTTGAGAAATACACAATACGCAATTCGAGCATTTAACATTGAATTAGCATCGATTCGTGAAAACATTTCCAAACCAGAAATTGGAAAAATGAGAATGCAGTTCTGGAAAGACACTTTGGATAAGATCTACACTGTAATTTTTTTATATTTTTTTGGAAGCTCAAGATTATAAAGGTGAAATTAATTATTTATATTATAGGGTAAACCACCACAACAGCCTATTGCCTTGGCTTTATCAGAAGCTTTAAAAGCATCAAAATTGTCAGCTATATGGATGAAACGAATCATTAATGAACGAGTAAGCTACCAGAAAGAAAAAACACAGCTAATATCAATGAAATAAAAATATATAAATTTTAGACTTCTAATCTGGATGATCATCAATTCATGACTATTAAAGATATGGAAACTTATGCTGAGAATACACAATCTAGTTTATTATATCTGCAGCTTGAATCATTGGGAATTAAGGATGTTAATGCCGATCATGCTATTAGTCACATAGGAAAAATGATTGGTATAGCAACCTTTTTACGTGCTTTGCCATTCCATGTTAGTCAAAAACGATTGGTTTTACCAGCTGAAATTACAGCAAAGGTAAGGATGATGTTTCCACTTGTGAATGTTTGAAAATGTTGTACGATCACTCTAAAGCTAATCGAAATTTTAGTACGATGTATCCCAGGAAAACGTGTTTCGTGGACAAGTTGATGGTATGGATGATGTTGTATACGATGTAGCCACTGCTGCTTATGATCAATTGCTGACGGCTAGATCACTACTCAAATCCATCCCTGACGAGGCCTTCCCAGTGTTGTTATCAGCGGTAAGTCACGTCGCATAAAGCTTTTATCTCTTATTTAAACTGGCATACCTGAATAGGTCCCTTATGTAAAATATTTAGAAAACCTTGAAAAAGTCAACTTTAATCCATTTGATCCTTTGTTGCAAAAGAAGGATTGGAAAATGCCCCTTGTTTTATGGAAATCTTATAGATCAAAAACAATATAGATACTTAATCTCTAAATAAGTTTCCATCAATGGGCTTCTCAATAATATAGATGCTCATCATTTTATGTTAAAATTAGAATTTACTATTTTTAAAATTGCATTATTCAGCCCACTTTTCTAGTATGTTGTATTATGCTTTCAAATCTGCGTAAAATAGTTAGCTCGAACACAGAGACAGATTAAAGATAATGTATTGTCAACAATGTGTAATATGGTGTTTAAAATTAAGGAGGCAATTTTGATGTATAGGTTTCTGAGTATAAAAATGTAAGATGTCACAAAAATAAAAATCTGCTTGCCGAGTTCTCTCCTTCAATCTTTTCCTTGACTAATAATACAAATAATGCAAATAAAAAATGCACGTTCAGCTCTTATATCTAATTATGAGGTACTCAAGCTTCTAGAAGAGAGCCAGGAGTTGCAAAAGCAAATTCAAAAGAATGATCCTTCCGTAGAATATCCAGAGAGTTTAAGAACAGTTCAATTTGAGGTAATTGACTTTTTTTAAAACATGTTTGCTTCTGGACTCATTGTTTACGAGTAGTTGACAGAATATTTGAAGGAAACACCTGTAAATACACAATCACCAGAACAAATCGCTGATTTCATGCAAGCTATTTCTCATTATAATCTGACAAAAGCTGAAAAGTTGCAAATGTTGAACCTTAGACCAAAGAGTGCAGTTGAAATTTATTTGGTAAAAGAAATAAATGAAGAGAAGGGGAAAAAAAGAAGGATGATCAGGAAGGAAATGTTAATCCACCTATTTTAGATTATAGAAGAATGTGAAGAGCGTTTTGGAGAGGAGGATTTAGAAAATATGTTGAACACAATTCTACAAACAATACCAAGAGACGATGATGAAGTTATGGAAGGAGAGGAGGGAGAAGAGGCAGAAGGATATGATGAAGGCGAAGTGGCAGAAGAGTAAAGAGCAAAAGAAAAAAAAAAGTTTGCATATATAGAGTTTCCAACATACAAGCATTTATACAAATAAAGATGCTGAATTTTACATCCATTCTTATATGCCTGGTGTTTTGTTGTGTTAGAAAGTCAAGTATAATATGACGTGAGGTTTATTTTTTATGTATTTATCAAAGAATATTTCGTTAACACTTTCCAGATTTTACTAGACTATTTCGCTTATTCTCTCGTTTATTTTGTGTATTCTGCCCTTCTTCAATTATTATATCCATTACAGTTAAATAATGTTGTTTAAGAGCATACAGTCAGCAATACTCTAGTCAATAGGCTATGAACGCTTTCTTTTGTTATATTTGTTTCTGCTTTACGTTGTAAAAAGAATCCCTTATTTTAAAACTTACTGTTTTGGTAGATAATTCCCCTAAAACAGTATAATTCGCGTGTTCAGCTTATATATTATTTTGAAAAAGTGATTTTGAAATTGATTGCTTATAATCCAACCGTATTCAGCGAGAGGAATTTAATGTCGGTAACTTCTCTAAAAGACTTCATGTCGAATGCAGATACATAAAAGGAAAAAAGAAACATGGGAAGTACTACTTTCTTGTTTCTCTACTTTTAAGAAGCTCTAATTCTCTAAAGCACAACTTAACTAATCGTTATTTAACTTCTGTAACTGATGATAATTATGAAACCGATAGCGGCCAGTAAAAGGTATTTTTTAATAGTAAGGAATCAAACCAAGGTACCGCAAATATGACATTCTACTCTTGTAGGCAAGAAATCAGCTTTATAGGATGCATGAAACTGGGTTATTCCATCCGTCTCTAGTGCAATGAAAACTGCACAAACCTTGTTTCTCACCGAGATATTCATAGTCCTGATACTAAACCGCAAGAGAATACTTGTTTTAATAATGTCCATAATGCTAGTGAGGATAGTCCATAGATCGTTGAGAAATGGACAGAGGATTGCGTAGGAGTTAAAAGGCGTTAACATGAAATTTTTGCAGATGAATACTTATACGAGCTACTATTAGACTTTGTATATTAATCCTTCTTTCATGTTTAACACTGTGTTATTAGTGTAGTCTTACAATACGAATCTTATTGAGATAATCTGTATTTTTGTTAATATTTTATGGATACACAAGTATGTTGACAAAGGACATCTTGATGAAAATATAAATAAGATTATAAAATATGAAGGTCTTGTTGATGAAAATGATACATAGTTATCTTGATTTAATTATTTATGGACCATTATTTTATGATCTACAGACAGGGAACATTCACATGTTTTTGATTTCTTGTATTTTTTCATGCAGCCATACGAAAGTGATTGTAGAAATAATGAATTTCTTTGTATATCAATTCTTTAGTAAACAAGCCTACAATTGATTTTAGATAAAGCAAGACTATTGCTTATTTTCTTGTCAGATTTGAAAAAGACAGGCTTTTTACTTTTTTATGTTAATCGTTATGCTTATATGTCACTATGAATATGCTCACCTTGAATCGGATTTTGTTCTTATTGGTCAGATAATATGGTTGTTCCTGGATAAGCCTTCGTTTCTATTTTTTATTTGTAGCTCACAAATTATCCTCTTCATTTGTTATTTTTTTATTAAAGATTTATAATCGAATTGAATCATTATTCCTAGGTTATTAGTTGTCTGACTTTGTTGCAAATCTATTGGGATAAATCTAGACAAATTTAACAGAGATTCAGAATAATAATGTCCATATAAATTATGTTGCACAAGTGCTTATGACATGATATGAACTTTATATAAATTGTTTCGTAATTCAGCACGTATTTGTGATAATAAAGGGAATATATTCATTCATTTCATTTTTTAATAGAAAAGAGAGAAAGAAAAAGACATTTACATTAGATATAAATATATAGGGGTTGAAGAGAATGCACACCATGTTAAACAGATCCCAAAAGTGAAGTCAGGTCATCTCCCTATTATAGTTTGAAGAGGATGGATGAGTACATGAAAAAGTTTAAAAATAGCAATGCTCTATTTTTACCTGTAAGGGGCAAGCTATACTCATTGATTTTGATATAGTTGGAGTGATGGGAATACCAATGATACGTACAGTAGGATAAACGTAATAGTTAAAATTGATATTTTCCTTTGCACTACCGTCTAATCCACATTTTGTAACCAAGTCCATTAATACACCTTGTTCTGCTTGATTAGTAGAGTTAACAGCGACTGAAAAGGGAAAAGTAATATTTGTAATTCCATTCGAATTAATGTGAACATTATTTATTTCACCACCACCGATTTTAACATTATAAGGTGAAGGATAATATGCCTACGTATACTGCTTTAAATATTGCTACACGAACATGTCTGTATAAGACTTACATCTGCTACAATCTTTTCAAATGTAATACTTTCAAAATTAGGATTATTCACAGTGATGCCAAAGTTGAAGGTCATGTTTAATACATTGTTGAGGTGTGTAATAGTAGGAGATTGCTCGAGACCAGAGAATGTGACAGTGGGTACTTTAAACAAGGCAGCAAGTACACCAATAACGATAGCAAGTATAATAATAATAATAAATATGATACAAGTGCACCATCTCATCCACTTGGGACAACAAGTGCAACATCCGCAACACATTTTATCCATGCAGGATCGTTTCTTTCTTTCTCTTGGAATAATCTTTTCCATATCATCATCCGAGTCATAATGGCCTATAAACTTCATGTCTGATAAAGAGTCTCGGCCATATCCATGTTGATGAGAGTCACTGTATGGATTATTCATTAGGCTTGGATCGGTAGTAACGTTATGTTGGTTATATACTGGATAAGGTGAAGGTGAGTTAACGGGTATCTCTTTCATATTATACTGATCGTTTGAGTCCCTTGATGTATCAACATGGTGCGGTATGACTGGTGGCGACCTTGGTTTTTCATAGAAATCGTCGTCGTGTCTATTATAGGCTGACATTTTTTGAAAGAAAGTAAAAGAAAAAGAAAGCCCAACCGTTAATTATTTCTTTCTTTCTTTTTATATATTTTTAGTAATTCGTTTCTTTTTGGGCTTAAAATTGAGTAATTTTTTTAGCTCACTTTTAAAAGAAATAAAATAAGCCCAATATTTAAAAGCATAAAAAAGAAAAAATAGTGGTCTTCAATTGGTGTTGTGGTCACCGCATTTTTTCAATTGATACATTATTTAAATGAAAATAATTGCCGAGTAAAGAATATAGCTAAAGATTATAGATTGCACACCTATGAAATATATACAAAGCCAAAGTAAGTTGTCAGTTACTTCTTTCCAAGCTGAAATCTCAAATATCTTTCAACGCATAAATAACGTGTTGATAGCAGGCCTTTTTTTATACTCTTTAGTATTCTTTTTTTGGCATCCTTTCATGTTGAACCATCAATCAATACTTGATGTTCTCGTCTTGATGGCGATCAAAATGGCTACGGGCATCTATATTTGTTGCTTATAAGGTTTTGGTGAATCTTTGTACTGAAGCTAGTTATATTAAGTTAAGCATCAAGCATGATAAATCAGTCTTTTTCTAACTTTGTCGAAAAAGAAGGTTTTATGAGTTTTATCTTATTTTCCTCTCATTTCTATTTCTCTTCTTGTTCTTTTCATTGAAACATTGAAGTTTCTCCTATAAAAAGTATTAATATAAAGCTGTTAAAGCATGGCTATTTATGATTACACATTAAGCAAAAAAAAAAAAAAAAAAAAAAAAAAAAAAAAAAAAAAAAAAAAAAAAATTCACCCCTCGTTGGGATATTCATGATATCAAGAGTCTCTTCCACAAGAGAAAAACTTTCCAGCATCACTAGCATGTAAATGCTGTCGTTTACCAAAATCATTCTAAACAACAAGCAGCAGAACCTTATTATAAAAAGTTGATATGAGCCTTTTGAGTATAGAAACGTTGTTCATTTTGATATTGAAAACTAGCATATATCCTTACAAAACAAACCAAATAATACAGAGTTTTTGACACCCAAATTCAATTAAGTATCAGCATCTAATATTTACTGTATCGTGAGTTCTGTAAAGTTACATTCTTCTTGATGTCTACTTGGAGCATCCATATGTTTCACTTCAATAGAGAAAACAAACAACTCCATTTTTCTATTTTTGATTTCTAGTGTGAAATTTGATTTCCTTTTATTGCTTTCTGAATCGTCAATGCTGTTTATAGGAATAACAAGATTACTAGTATATAAATAACAAAAGATAAGTATATATTTACATCTTAAGCGCAGTGACCAATTCGGTTGTACTTGTAATCAGGATGAGATTATTATGAATAGTAGCAGAAAAATAAAATATACAGGATCAGTATACGTGGTTTTTTAAAGTTCCTCATGATCTTTTCTTCTTTAGTCTGATATTTTTGTGTTTAGGGATTGCTTTTATTATATCCAAGGAATAATATTTAATATTACTTAAAAAAATAGAAATGTTACATTTTCAAGTATGAATATTTATAAGAAAAAGATGTAGAAGGTTGTTTCATGATTTTATATAAAAGCGTATATGCTTTTTCTAGAGTGTCATCATGCCTAATTGCAAAGGAGTAGTACTGTATATGCTCACCCTTATGGTAAATTTATGAGGTGGTAATATAGCCCAAGTGGTATACTAAAAAAGAAACATGGAGAAATAAGTTTAATCCTATTTCTAGATTGTGATTTATCTTGTAAAAATTATCAATAATGATGAATTTACTACAACTAAGATGCCATATATTTTTGTTGAAGAACAGCCCTTCCATTTGAGCAACTATAAGAAATGCCAAATGGAACAAGAGTTCATATATACATAGAAAATAAGTTTTTTGCTTAGTTTCACAGAAACCTATCCGTTGTCTTGTACAAAATGTATACATCCAATAGAACGGGTAATACCGCAAATGTATACTGCTAAGCATATCCGAGAATATGAATCATATCCAATCGGACTAGGAACAAGAAGATGTTAATAGAAATATTGCATGAAAATAAAAAGATCTTGGTAAGCTATCTCTTTGATTCTAATGAAAAAGTGCATAGTTTCTATATTGTTATGATTAACAAATGTAGATTTGTTCATAATAATTTGATCTATGTATCCATAGTAGAAGAAAGTACTTGATAAATTTGAAATGACTGGTAATTTTTTGCAAACCTTTAGCTGATGATGTAAATGGTATTAGTCACAACCTACAATGGAGCAGATGCATTCGAATGAGATTGTATAACGTAAAAAAAAAGCGATGTTGAGCTATTAATCTTTGTATTCACAATGACGAATAAGACGCAAGCATTTTGTGATACATTTTCGCAGGTTAAAAATTTTCCCTCATTAAAAAATAAATTCTGGTGGCTATCTTATGTTTCTTTTTGTTGTTGTTAATCAATTTTCAACAATGATAGAGAAAAAGAAAAAGGGTTTTTCAGAGGTTATTCGACATTTTACTCCTTCATGGTTTAGTGTTACTATGGGAACTGGTATTATCTCCATTTTACTACAAGGCTTTCCATTTCAATTCAAAGGGCTTCAAACCATTTCACTTGTCATTTATTTAATCAACGTCGTCGTTTACTGTGTGCTTACCATCATCACTATCCTTAGATATATAATGTTTCCGGGTATATTTATGCTCATGATAAAACACCCAGCTCAGAGTATGTTTGTCGGCACTATTCCGATGGGATTGACAACAATCACGAACTATACGACAATTGTACTCATAGACAAATTCAGCTGGGCTGCAGATCTCGCTTTTATATTGTGGTGTATCGAGTTTGCTTTGACTGTATTTAGCTGCTTTTTAGTGCCTTATTATTTTATTGTACACCATGCACATGCTTTAGAAACCATGAATGGTACATGGCTGTTGCCTATTGTTCCTGCTGTTGTTACAGCCGCTTCTGGCGGTTTGTTATGTCATTATTTGGACCAAACAAAAGCTTTAGTAATCTTGATTATCTCTTACATTACAATGGGGGTAGGACTCTTGCTAGCGCTCTCGATCATTGTTATTTATTTCTATCGACTGGCCATTCATAAACTACCACCTAAAGAGGTGATTATCAGTGCTTTTCTACCTTTGGGTCCCCTTGGTCAAGGTGCCTACGGTATGATCCAATTGGGTTCAGGAGCACAGCTGATACTGGGCGATCGTTATATTTCCAGTTTGGGCAACACAGCCTATGGCACAGGGTTTATCATTGCACTCTTACTCTGGGGCTATGGTCTTTGGTACTTGGTAATCGCTATTTGTTCTGTGGGCATCACTCTCAAGCAAAAGATTCCGTTCAACATGGGTTGGTGGGGGCTGACTTTCCCTTTGGGAGTATACACGGCTGCAACCTTGGCAATTGCCAAGATTTTAGATTCCATGTTTTTTTATGTCTTGACAAGTATATTTACTTGTTCTTTAGTTATTTTGTGGATCATTGTGGCAATCAAGACGATTATCGGAGCTGCTACTGGTAAACTGTTCCTTGCTCCTTGTCTTTCTATGGTTCAATAGAGCATAGACAATAATAGAAACATATTGGATAAATCAGTAATAGATTATTAAATGTTTATATCATATATGCAAGTAAAAGGATTTTTATTTTTTATACAAGAATGTTCTCAGAATAGTCGTCTAAGGCTCTTAACTTATTTTCTTCTTCTTCTCCAAATGTACCTCCGCTAGCAGTCTTTTTATTTGTAGTGTGCTTAGAATAAGGGGACAAACCTGTTCTTGATGATAGTGACACGCCATACCACGCTTTGATCGAATCAAGTAAAGCCATTATTTTAGTTTCATTTCCGTTTAAAATGTCTTTTTTTTTAACATGAGTAAAATCAAAGCTATATTATATCAAGTTTTACCTCTAAATGTGTATCCTCCATCCAAATCAATGCCTTCTTGATGCATATATTCAAAAGCAGTTATCATGCGATCCATCATTTGTGAATAGCCTGATTGATTAATATTAACAGGCGCTCGCTTGATCTCCCTATTACTTAAGCTTTCTAATAATTGCAACAAAGCTTGGCCCGTAGAAATTTCTGAAAGATCATGAATTTCATCTTGAACATGAAGGTTCACCCAATCAATGTATTCTTTTCTCTTGCTCATGATCTCTCGGTGATGTTGAGGTGTAGGCTGATAATGACGAGAGGAAGGCAAGTCATCCGAGAAGCGGTTATATTTGTTTGATTCCAGTACACTTGCATTTTCAGGATCAATTAAATCTTCATCTTCCTCGTCCGGATAAAGGATCATGCTAGGAGTGACCGAGGACGCGGGTGGTTTCTGAATGGGCGAAGATATACGACCCAAGATTCTACCCGAATTAATAGCAGCAGCAGCGGATCTGCCACTGCTACCACTACTACTGCTGCTGGTGGTACTATGTGTTAGGGACCGACTCGGACTGTGCATCATTCCACTTGTAGTACTGTTGAATCCAGAATCATTTAACCTTGGATTTGAATTGTGGTCAAAGGAATAATCGGACGTGTTGTCTGCTATACGCATCCCAGTTTGGCTCGTCAAAGAAGGTGAACATGTGCCGATGCTCATGGGGGGAGAGGAGAGTGATTGTGAAAAGGGTGGTATATGTTCTTCTTCCATAGGTAAAAGTCCAAATTGTTGATGCTGAGATGAGGAACGAGTTTTTTGTTGTTGTGATTGAAATATAGTGGAAGGAGGTCGAGGTCTCATTCTACGAGCTGTTTCCAAAGACACGGTAGGAATTGTACTTGAAGACATGACAGGCGCTAAACATGTATAGATTAGAACGTATCTTGTTATGTATTATATCACACTTTACTGCCGTAGTCTCTTTCAATGGTTGCCTTCATGAGGGCTTTAACCCAATCTTTCATGTATTTTTCTTGGTCTGTGTAGAAGTAAAAAGTGCGCTCCTTTTCATGATGGGCTTTAAAGCAGAATTTTCCTACTTGAATAGAACTATCCACCTCAATTCGATATCCTTTCAAGTTTACAATTCCTTTCATCCGAATAGCCTAGTTTCTTATGTGTTACTATAATGCATAATAGCTATAAGAATAACATACCTTTGGACTTTTGAAATAAAATAAATTGTTTCCCTTAAGTACAAACCAACGTTTATTCCAATTTTTGTATCTATCTCCTTGTTTATAAAGCCATCCTTCCATGTCGGGTATCAAGGATGTTTCGTGAGTGATTGGTGTATCTTCTGAGCGCCTTACCATGGCTGAAGAAGGCAGAACGGATTGTAATTTGGCATTGTTAAGATTATTAAGTGAAGATCGTGTATAGATATATTGATTATTATTGTTATTCTGCTTTTTTTTTGTATATGAAAATGTAAATTGAAACAATATAAGTATTTATAATGTGTATTACCTCTTGTATAGTGTTACTGCTTAATGTATGTCTTCTTTCAGGTCGAAATTGGTTTGATCTAGATTGTACTACAGGTAGTGGTGCAGGCTGTGATAGAAAACTGTGAGCGCTACTTTGGCTATCTTTTCGCATTAAACTAGAAGTTGACTCCATGGATGGTCTGTTTTTGATAGTTAGTTGTGAATTACGAATAACTGTACTGTAATTGGAAACTAAATCATCATTATCACTATTATTATTGCCTCTATAATCTGATAATGGTGATGTCACTCGTGATTCCATCGTGTACTAGCAACACGTAAATTAGTCTCTTCATTTTCTTACTCCTTTTCACTGGACTTACTTTTGACTCATTTTTCAAAGCAGTAATTGCATTTTGTATTTTAAATCTCTTTCCAAACGTGTCTATTTGTAATTCTTTTAGTGAATCCACTGTTAATTCTAATAATATGTCTCCAGTAATTTCTTGATCTTTAAAAATATCAGCAAGGTTTGAATCAAATCCAATTTCTGTTAACCAAATAGCTACTTGTTCAGAATTCCATTCCTCAATCGACTTTGCTTTTAACACAGGATTATTTAATGAGCGTTTCACGATGGATTGTATGTTCTTTGATGACAAGCTCGAACTGTGTTTACTGCCGTTTGATATTTTCGCTTTTTCTTGTTCTATTGAAGGTGGCGTTTTTACTGTATATGTGACCGGAAACAACCCAACTTCACCCTTTTCGTTACGACCCTATACTACGTGTAAGTTATTGTTCTCATAAACAATTCTTTATTATATTACCTTCCACCAACCGTCATTAAAACCTTCGTCTTTTTCAAGAATAACGATTTTCTCGCCTACAGCAAGGGAAATCTCATCGGCATTCTCTGCTGAAAACTTGTGTGCACTATAAAGTACTTCACTCATATACAATTACAATTACTGAACAGAAGAAACGAAATAAAATATTATTTAAGTAATATTAATAATAATAAATACAGACAAAAAAAAAAAATACAAATAAATAAATAAAAGTGTAAAAAAGGGGAAAAAAAAAGAAGAAAAAGCACAACTCAATTCGTTTCATAAAAAAAAGACGTATTAAATGTTTATATTGTGTAACATATCAGGAATAAGTTCGAGAGCTGATTCTAAATAAAGCAAATGTAAATTAAATTGTATATTCATTTACCCTATTACCATCAATATGAAATTATATTATGATTTGCGCTATTTGTGACATCAATCGTATCTTTATTGACTCTTCGTAATTTCTGCAAAATTTCATAAGCTAATGTTTCCATCGAGTCTGAAAGTAAACAATGTTATCAATTCTTATGGAAAATCTTTGGATTCAGTGACAGAAGTAAGAGATTACTATCAAGCAATGATGTGCAGACATAACAGCCACTATTGTCGTAGCATATTACCAAATATATATCCATTATGTTATAGATATGAACAATCCGTCATCAAGCCCGTACCTCAAGGATATCTTTCTTATACTAATCTTTTCACTGTCATGTAAAATTTTGTCTTGAAATAGCATTCATCTGCGTACTTTCGATTATCCCAAATCGAACGGATATTGCGTGTATTCATATAAGAATAAAGACATCAGTTTTGAAGAATTGAAAGTTTTTGTTTAGTGAATACATGTCACTTTTATAAAAAGAATTTTTGTACTGTCAAACTATGATTGGAGCCAGGATGTTTCCTTATTTATTGGTCTTACTATGGTTTGGTTACCCAGTACGACATTTACTTTTTTTAGCAAGTTTACCCTCAGCAATTTGTTGACCGATGGTCGCTTTAATATTAACCTAGGTTAAAAAGAAGCAGCTTTGGATCATTAATATGAACAACCGAAATCAACCTGTTTGGGTTCTTTAAATCAATTCAGATGCAAGTTAAGCTTAAGATATTCTGATCTTTGTGGGTTACCAAAAGCCTATTCTTTTAGAACAATCAACACATCGCATTAATTCCTTTCTCTTTTCTGATAAAAAGAAAACGATCTTTGACAGATTTTGCTTTTCAAATAGATTGGTTTGCCTTTTCTTCGCTAAAGACTGTAATTGTCTAATCTTTCCTTGAATTTAGAAGGAAAGGGGATTCTTGCGACTAACTTTTATGATATCCTATTGCTTGAACTTATTAATTTAATTCATGTATTATACTCTAAGCTGATATAGAAAAGATACAAAGAAGAAAAATCATACGTTTTTTCCACATAAGAGGACACTATTCATTTTGTATATAAGAATAAGTACAAACATATATGATTAGACAGTGCAATATCCTATTATACAGGCAATCACTAACCTGGGTACTTATTGAACCATTCTTTCTTTATTCTAGTCTGCTTCTTTATCAAGTAAAATAATTGTGAATTTGAACAGTATAGCTTGCGCTTAAAAAAGCACCAAATTAAATAACATTCAATGTTTACATGCGTCAATATGGACATAAATTAGATATTGTCTTAAAGAATATCAATTAGGACATTGTATACATTATAAAACCCTTAATGGCAGTGGTATAATTAATGCTTTTTGATGAAAGGCTTATTATATCAGAAGCCTTTCTAAAGTAAAGCTGTTTTGTCACGGTGGAAAATGCATATGGCGGACTGTAAAACAAAAAAGTAAATTTAGCTTAAAAAGAAATCTATTACTTTTTTTTTCTCTTAAAAATAACAATGCCTTCAAACCAACAAGTAGGAGTAAAAAAAAAAAATTACATCATCATCATCATTAAATAAATAACAAACAGGATATACCTCCATGCCAAAAATATGGTAAAATCAGTTACATAAGTCGCATAATAATAAACCCTACTTTACTATAGCTTGTTTAATTCAAGATTGTTTAACAAAAAATGATTATCAAGAATCAAAATGTAAAAGTTTAATAGATGATTTAAACAAATGCTGTCAAGAACTAATAAACAATGGCGGTAAAAGTGTATGCTGCCCAGAAAGAAAATATAAAAAATAATCCGAGAAAATTCGGTTTTAAGATAGAATAATAAAAATATCAATGCATTTTTTTTTTTTTTTTGCTTTTTTACTTTTTTTCTCTAATTAAAAGCAAATGAATATACTTGACGAGAATAAAAATAGTCCTCTTCCAACGGAGCTTTTGTTATCTATTTTTATTCACTTGGACGGAGCCACTTTAATTTCTTGCAGCAAAGTATGTCGACAGTGGTATAGAGCCATATCTCACTTTGACGAACTGATTTGGCCAAACGCCTGTCGTCAAGATTTTCAAGAGAAGAGAAGGTTTTGGTCACTTTATTTTCCTGAACCAAGTCTCATCAATGACTTGACAAAAAAGCAACAAAGGACTTGGCAACACATGTACAGAATCACAAAGAACTGGTATCAAGGCAACTGTGTCGGATATTATCCTCGTATCAACACAGATCGATCAACCGATATGGGGGTTGCTTGTACTATTGTGGGTGATTTACAAGAACAAGGCATGTTTACCTCTCTCACCTTAACTCGAGGTAGTTTAATCATTCGATCGAATCCAAACTATTCAAGTGCATCTCAACAGAGTCTTATGATTCAATCGCCATTCACTCGACAAAAGCAGCATATTTATTGGTCTAGTGTACAACTACCAGGTTGGCCAGATGCTGCTGCATCTCATACGATTGTTTGCCACTACTCATTACCATCTTCCTCATGGCTAGTCACAGGCGCTTTGAATGGTACAGTGGCCGTTTGGGATTTAGAAAGGAATTCGTTGGTAAGAATGTGGCATGGACATCGTGGCAGGGTATTATGTATAAGCATGAATGACGAAGGTAAAAAAAGAGTACTTTATGGTTTTATAATACCCATTTTCTCAATCGTTGCATTCGTGTAGTTGTGTTAAGTGGGGGTTCAGATAGTATGATTCAAGTATGGGACCTTGAAAAAACAAGCAAGATCAAGAGTTGTCAAAGGCCTACTCAACGCGGTATGATTGATATATCTCGTTATTTGTCTGAAAGAAGCGATTGGTATCAAGGTGTAGGTGAGATAGCCATTCATCGAGATTTGGTTGCTTGTGCACCAGATGCCTCTGGTCCCATTCTTCTGTTCTCTCTTCTAACTGGGTCACTTGTTTATGAACTACAAGTACCGCAAGAACCAATTGTTAGGACCACTTGGGCCGCAGAGGATATTACTACCTTTACTCGATTGTGTTTGACACCTTTCTTTTTGTTAACAAGAGGCAGAATGTCCAACAAGGCCAAGGATATCAAGACTGTGCCTTCTACCAACAATGTATTTCTTGAACGTAAAAAGGTGTCAAATCAAAAACCTAAAAAGGCAGGCTATATAACTGTCTTGAGTGATCACTCTCCCCCGCCTGTTGCACAAATGACACCCTATCAACTTTATTTATATTATCAATCCTTAAATAATGGTGAAGAGAGCAATGGAAGAAATGACAATAGTAGATCAGAAGAAGAATTAGACAGCAGTACCATTCCAGAGACAAGTGCATGTATTCATGTTTGGGATCTTCAGACAGGAAAGATTGCATATCGACTGTTGCCCATCTTACCTAATATGAATCAACATTATAGCATTACAGATATACAACTTTCGCCCGACTATTCAAAAGTATTTGCATCCATTCAGATTCGTGGTCAAACGCACTCTGAAGAACACTTGTATTGTTGGGACTTTTCTTCAACAAATCGGGAGAGCAGTGAAGTTGTACAAGATTTTAAAGTATTAGAATTAGATTCAAGGGATCCTATCCAACAAAAAATTGGTAAATCATGGGTTTGCTTTATGTGAAAGCCTATGGTTTGCTTGTAAATATTATTTATTCTCTTCACCGTCAATTACTGCGGGGATGTGTCAGTTTATTTTTTTGGCCCAATTAAAAATGATGTATAATCTTAGTTTTATTACTAAGCTTATCCCTTTTTCTTTCTTTTTTTGTTATATTTTATAATGAACTCTAGACTTATTTTAAGAAACTTGAAACGATTGACTCCTTTGCAAGTCATTCCACAAATAAGCAAGCAAGTTCAAAGAAAGACCATTATGACTAGGGCTCACAACATTTGGGCTGGCCGTACTCAACATGTACCTTCCTTATTAGGACGTCAGCAAGGTTGGCTATAAAAGTATGTAATGTAGACTTTCGGAAACTTATGATTCTTATCTAGCTCGCAGTATGTTTATTCAAACAGAGGAAACACCCAACGACGATTCTTTAAAGTTCATTCCTGGAGTCCCTGTATTAGGTAGTGGAAGCGCTGAATTTCTTGACGTGCGCTCGTCTATGAAGTCACCCTTGGCTAAACAGCTTTTCCAAATTGAGGGTATTACTGGCGTCTTTTTTGGACCTGATTTCATTACGATCTCAAAAGATGCTATGGCAGAGTGGCAATTGATGAAGCCAGACATTTACTCTGCCATTATGGATCATTTTGCTTCAGGACAATCAATTGTATATGATGATCAGGATTTAGCAGCAAGTGATACAACTATCCTTCCTGATGATCCAGAGGAAGTTCAAATGATTAAGGAGTTGTTAGATACACGTATTCGTCCCTCTATTCAAGAAGATGGTGGTGATATTGAATATTGTGGATTTGAAAATGGTATTGTCAAGCTTAAACTGAAGGGAAGTTGCAGAGGTTGCGATAGCGCCACAGTAACATTGAAGAATGGCATAGAAAATATGCTGATGCATTATATTCCAGAAGTACAAGCAGTTGAGCAAGTTATTGATGAAAATGAATCTGTGGCAATTGAAGAGTTCGATAAGCTTGAAGAGAAATTAGGCGAGAAATAAAATGTGCAGAATGAATTATAAGTCAATTCTCTCAATTTACTTTCACTAAACAAATAATGTAAATAAATGTCACTTTTACAAGATTTTATTCATTGGATATTTGGACTAAATCTGTGTATCTTATTTTTTTTAATATAAATTTTATTTATACAAGTCTAGAGTGGGCTTAGGATGTCTATATGCATTTATTGTTCGAACAAGCTCAATGGTGGACAGCTATTTTGATATGTCAAAACACGACAAATACTAGCGTACTTGGACCGTACTGAAGAATGAATAAAAAACACACTTACGACGCTGTGGAAGAATGTCATAACACATTCATGGATATGGTGACAGCCAATGTGAAGAAGATAAGGCATTGAATGTAATGAAAGACGCTCAACAGGCCAGTGACACTCGCCATCTTTTTTTTTTTTTTTTTTTTTTCAGACTCATGATCAGGCGAGTGTCAGCGACAGCATTGAGCAACATAGTTTGCAACATTAACCAACCTTATCGATAAGCCAAGCTGTTGATGACGATACAGCAGATAGGACACATTTGTATAACGACAAACTGCGTATTCACCTTAATGATCAAATGGACCATTCCAACGTGGTCGCCAGCATAATTAAGAAGTGCAGCAGTTTGTAGTTCATTTTGGAACCTGTTGATCTCGTGAAACTGCTAGGCATAGTCAATCTAACACTACCCGATGTTGCTACTACTCTGCAGCACCAAATGAACTCGATCTGGTGTGAGAAACTGGGGCTGCCGGTGTGGGAACCAGAGAGCGCGTACAAAACGTACACTTATCGTATCATGTCGTCCAGTGCCAACCCCATTTGCTGTGAATCGCATCATGGGAGCCTGCGATGAGCCCCAAGATATTTGACATCTACACACGCAAATTTTTACATTTGTCTATAGTGCTGATGTTATTCAAAATCCAAAATCTCTACGAATATTTCACTGATCAATGCCATTTTCCAGCGGTTTAACAACATTGTGGAGTTGGAATAGTGGCCTTCACTAAAACCATGCTTCGCATCTTTTCTGAATTAATATATTCACTAGGTTGGAGGTGGAAGCCAACAGCTTGAAGCGACACAAGTTGGATGGTATCGGTTTTCCCAGCATGAACAAGTGCCGCGTTGACACTTTTCTGCTCGAACTGTCTGATGGGACTGCAGCCAATGACCAAAAGATTGGCGATGGTTTGATCAAGCTATCCGGAAGTTCTGTCCATGTATTGAATGCCATCTCGAATCATCTGTACAACAGGTTTACCTTACACACATACCGCTGTCACTACAGCAACAAAACAATTTCATTTGAATTGCTGACGCTCGTGGATAATTCAACGTACGTCAGACAACGTCACTGCCGACTAAGCTTACCGGAAAATGGTAGAGAACTTTAGCAACTTCTCAAAAATATGTCAAAAGTGTTCAGCTGGTGCAACGATGTTCTCCAATTGGCTTGTCAACTTGAAAAAGTAGCAGCCGATGAAAGCACGTTGTCATCCATCTTTCTCCACACTGGATCTCCACCGAGCAATTAATGATCTGCGAATATTATGGCTCCAATAAATTATGGCAGTTCTTATTTTCCCTTCCTCTTTTTTTCTTATCTTTTCTCCCTTCCAATTTACATTTCCCCAATTAAAAGATAGTAACATCGTTTTCTTCAAACTAACAATAATCGTGCTTTCAATCGAGGATTAGTTTTCTGGCTATGTTACATCGCTGTTTCCGAACATATTTGCCTTTTCATACCGAGAATTTTTTTTTAAAAAAAGACAAGATCATCCACAAGTGATTTGTATTACATGGATTGCAGCTGGGATCAGTTTTAGAAACGAATGCGTCTGCATCGACGAATTAGGCTTCTGTCGTATCGAGCCATTTTTGCAGCCCTAGGCTTTTGTTTCCTAAGTTGACCAAACGTGAGTGTCACGGTTGTAAGAGACACAAAAAATCTCCAAACAGTTTCGTAAAATTGATGTGCACAGTTGCGCCAAAAAAAATACAATGGAGCCGCTAATTTTCGTATATTTTTTCACAAAAACGCCAATTGTTTCTGGGATGCGCAGTACTAGAGGCTTGTGTCACTTTGCCGATAAAAAGGGAAATGGGGGTGGAAAGAACAAAGCAAAAAATGGGGGTTAGACCGAACTTGTGGAAGAGTTTAATACAAATATAGAAGTATACTGTGAGAAACTCTATTTTTTTTTTTTCTTTGTAGGAAAACTTCATTTTTATCATATTAAGATACAATAATTTCCTTTGGTTGTCTAGCCGAATAAATCTCAATTTATTACTCTTGAAGGTTTTTTATAATGAAAAGCCAAGTTTTCTGATATTGTACAAGTTTCTTTATAAATTTCAGAGTATTTTCATACTGGACAAAGAAGTAACATTGGAAGAAAGAGGGGAAGGTACAGGTTTTTAGAAGGCCGCCTTTCTTGTTTAGATTTTTCTAGACCGTCATGATTTATCTTTAAAGAAAAAGCAACGCTTTTTTTAATATACATGCTACCCCTCCTCTTTTTGACTGTGTATAAACTAGTTGTGAATCGGTTGCTACAAATATGTAACTCATAGAAGCTTTCTGTTTTTGATGGATTAACTCTCTTTTTTTTATTTGATACAATGAAAACGAGGTGTTTTGCTTTGTATTTTACTGGATGTACGATAGTTTACACAATTTTTATGTAAAGATGGACAGGAAAGTGTATATCAAATGCGTATGTAATTTGTGTTACTGTGTAATGGAAGTAGCTAAAAAGAGTATTGGTGGCTGTGTACAGACGTGTAACTCTTCAAATAAAAAAAAAGATGTTGATCTAAAAGGGAGAAAGTATATACTTGCTAAAATCTCCTTCAGTTAGTATTTACGCCCATCTTGTAAACAAAAAAAGAAAAAACTAGTTTTTAAAAGAAACCAATCGTACTCTCTTTATGTTTAATGTTGTACTAAAGAAGGTTACATCTGAACAAGTGAATATCTGGATCCAAAACTTTAAAAGGCGTGTTTATGTACTTGATTTGCACATGAACAAACCATTTAGAAGAATAGATGGAAACGAACAAAATAAGAAAATTTATGTGAATACAAAAAAAAAGAAAGTAAAGAAAAAAAAATAAAAGCCTTTGGTTGTGAACACATAAAGAGAGAAAAAGGAAATTAGACATCAAATGTGACTTTATGAAAGTACAACAAACAAAACTCGCATGTAGCTGAGCTCTCTATTCCTGTTCTTTTCTTTCTCTTTTCTTTTATTCACACACAATCACACGCATACACAAGCCATACATTGCATGACATTAAAAGAGAATTTGATATTCAAGACAAAGGCATCGACATATACATTTTGTCTAGTTACATGTGAAGCCATTATCATTTCTATACTAGAAGGCATGGTTATCATGAATCATCTTGGTTTAGTTCAAAATTGTACAACGACACAGCGAGAAGAAGGTAAAGTATTGAATATGTAATGATAAATAGATTAGTAACATATAGATGTCTATGACAGGTGTAAGTGAGTCTGATTTAATTTATCACGCACTTTTCATTATTGCTCAAGTATTTCAAGTTGTATTATGTGTTGATGCCTTATATCAAAGAAATACTTGTAAAAAAAAAAAAAAAAAAAAAAAAATTAGATATTTGCATTGCTAACTTTATACTTAAAGCTCAATTGTGCGCCTTAATCTTGTTTGGATTGCTTGTAGTTGCGTATGTTATAGCTTTCGTATTTTTATATCAGTAATAGAATAACTAATGATGCTTTTGTAGTTATGCAGGAATTCAATTGAAGCAACATGTTATCTTGGAAAATGCGGTTTGGTAAATGCCATTACTATCAGAGAAAAATAGTGCTCACATTTTATATAGTGGAAATGAAGCTTTTTGGAAACCAGTAGAGTCAAGATGGAGTAGTAATCTGATGGGAATGGAAGCAGCAAAAGATTTCTATGAAAGCGTGATGAGACCTATTGAATATACAATTATTGCCTTGATTCCAGCCTTTTTTATTGTCTTGGTCTTTTTTGGATGGAATCTTCGTAAACAATTTGCTTGGGATAATTATAGAAATTTTTCTGCCGATATGAGGTACATTTATAATTACTGTCCTCATATATACTCATCACTCTATGAATAGGGTACGAAGTGCCTTGATTACAACAAGCATCCTATTGACTTTGTTGAAGCTTGATTTCTTTTTCATTTTTTCATTTGCTGCTCAATTAATACCTTCAGTCAGATTAGGCTATGCAGACAAGATAACCGAGACAGTATTAGTGTTTGTTCTTGGTGCCGTTTTACTTTCACTGGCTATCTTTTCAGTTTATCAAGAAAATAAGTACATGATGGGGCTGTCGATTTTGACAGGTATAGCATCAGTTGGTTACTTTATTTATCGTCTTTATATTATTGCGGTGCCTCGAGTGAATGAATATGATCCTTATTTACACACACGTCAATTTTTGATATTCACTACAGTAATTGCAATGACCTTGATTATCCTTACCATCATTGTGGCTATAAAATCACTTTGTAACATCCATCAAGGCGTCTTTATATTTAAAGATAACGCGGCGTTTGGTAAAAATAAGCCTAAAGAAGAAAAACATCAAACAATTGATCATGATAGCTTGGAGGACTTTGAACTTCAAAGGGAACAAAGCAGAAGAAAGGATAACGCTGGCTTATTAGAGTCAAACATAAAGAAGCAAACAGCTGCAAATGATAACATTTGGACAATTGAATAACTAATTTCCTAACGAAATTAATTCAAGCTTCTCATATTTTTAATTATAATCTCTTTTCTATGTATAAATAAACAATACCAATGTTAATATTAATTGTAAGAGGGCTTAGTATACATAAAAAAAAAACTGGCAACCAATAAAATTGCTAAGATACCCAGTGATTTATGTATTATAGTAATCTATTTTCATCTGCGCATACATGCGCTTTTCCCTTTATAAATAGTCCTATTTATAGAAGGTAAAATGGATCATGCGTTTGAGAGAGGCGTGAACCAAAGGACAGAACGTAATCGATTGAACATCCAAGGTCGAGTCTGCTCCTTTGAGGGTGGCAAACTTCAGTATAGCATTGGTAATGGGTCTTTTTGTTAATGCAGGGAATTATATGCATAATAAAGCTCTAATGGGTATACTCAAATAATCAAAAGCTTAAATGAGCCTTCGGCTGAGCATATCATAGTTTTGAAAGCATTACTACTCTCATTATGATGACATGTCCTTTGATAGGTGGTCTATGTTGAGAGTAGATAACACGCTGAGATTTTATTGCCTGTAGTAACAGCTAATCTCGATAGCAATGCTGATAAAGAGACCGGATCAAGCAAGCCAGAGTATTGGAGCGCACCAAGTGACAAGTGTTTGTGTCGCTGAGAAATATCGTACTGATAAAAACCAACTACTAGAGCAGAACTAAAGCATCCTGACTGCTCTCTTTCCAATAAAAATGCTGTACAATGTCTTGATATGCATCGAAGGTTCCAAATGCTGACTACCATCAAAGATCCCTTGTCTTTTCTTTTGAACTTACTACCCACTCGCAAACCACGCTTCCGTTAATCTGTTTCCTCTTGGTTTCTCCGGTGCCCCACCATATGTCTGATTCTTTTTGAGCTCGATCACCTTCATCATTAAAAACTGCCAACTTTACCTCCACTCTTTCCCGGAAAACGACTCTTCGATTGGTTGTTACAGGGCACATACTGATTATGACATTCCTTATTCTTCTTCCTCGTTTACTTTCATTTTACTTTTTTCGTCCTTGACCCCAAAGGATACTTTTTTTTATATCTCACTTGGACGATGAAGGTATATTAAAGATATCGTGCGCTTACCTAAGTCTTTTTTAATATAAATAAAAAAATTTTTAATCGTGTAATACAGGTGCTGCTCGTCTATCTCGGTTAGGAGAGATACGAGGAATAGAAACATTGGAGAGAGCCCAAGGATGATGAATAGAGAATGAAAGATTGTATGTTCACATATCAGAAAAAGAAGAAAGAACCATTAATAGTAACTCTTTTATTTTTTTAATAATACTTTTTGATGATGTACAGGTGTAGTGCCCAATGCACCGCCTGCACCGCCTACTCCACCAGCACCACTCACACCTGATAAATGACTAGCACTTTCAATAGATGATGAGATCGAATTTGTAGCTATTCTCTTGGCCCTTCTTGTGGCCACAACTAATGAATTAAGCCATGATTCCATAGCAATTTCATTGGGTGCACAGAGAACATAGCTTCGTTTTGGTATGATGATTTTGAAACAGAATTGTTTATTTTTACTGACTGGCTCAACTTCCAGTGAATCAATAATGTGGTCTAATGGAATAATCCGATGCGGAGAGTATTCCTATTGTACTGGTGAGTTCATGTTGTTAATATTAGAATCTAATATATACCTTGTCATTTTCATAATATGATAATGTGTCTGATCTCAACACAAACCAGCGCTTTCTCCATCCCTATTTATAGCTATAAGTTCCCACAAAGTAAAGAAAAAGAGATCAATAATACCCTATTACGTCCTAATTTTAGCAAGTGTCCTTCCATAAGTACTCTATTTCTATTCTCTTCCAATTCGATATTTGCTTTATCCGCACTATACTCTTCATCTTCTTCTGAACTTGCAACACCTTCAATCAATTGTAATCTGGCAGAAGGATCAGATGAAGGTGATAAAGGATAATAATAATCGGGTGTGTGACCGGATGATGACGATGATGACATAGACATGTGAATGGGTGATAGACGTTGATCTAGTGTCCCTTTACTCTTTCTAGTTGGAATATTTATAGGTGATAATGTGGTACTTTCTTCCAAAATATTTCTTTGTTGTTGTATTACAAGATGATTTGATTTATAAGAAGAAATGACATCCTTGGCAAACTCTTGATCACGATCAATTGAACTTGTATCATCCAAATCATACAGTTTTTGTTCTTCTTTTGCTTGTTTGATGAAATAGAACCAATCATTCATATCATTCTGATCGTTGGCTTGAACATAATACATTCTCTTTGGTGTAACAAAAGCAAATACAAATTTATATTTGTGCTTTGTGGTAACTTGGACTACTTTATGTATCTCATGTAAATCAATTAATCGAAGTAGTTTGTATTCCTATGGATTGATTAATATTTAAATAATTTTTAATATCTATTTACCTTTTTGTTTTTATACATTGCCAACTTGGTTGCTCTCAACACAAACCATCTCTTTTTCCACCTCTAATAATAATTGGTCAACACTTTCTTAAATATCATCTAATCCTTTACTCTTCTTTTTTCGCCCTTCTTTAATAAATATCCAGTTTTAAATACTTTCTCGGTTTTGAGTAACTCTACAGCTTCTGCAGATACTGGTTCTGCTTCCGGTTCATCGTCCTCAGACTTTATGTTTCCTTCTTCCTCCTCTTCTTCCTCCTCTTCTTCCTCCTCTTCACTCAGTACTACACTTAATTTATGTGGTTCAGACGAACTGGGCTACAAAAAAAAAAGGAAAAATAAGCAACCTCTACTTTAGCACAATTTTTTTTATCTGTACTTTTGAATGTTTTAATACAAGTTCTGCTTTATGTGCTAATCCTGACATTTTGTACAAAATTTTAAAAATAAATGAGAAACACTTACACCTTTATATACAGTCTCTCTTTCTCACACGTATACACGCCCTCAGCCTTTTTTTCTATTTTTGGACTTTCTGCATAAGAATAGAGTATAAACAATTCCTCATTTGGATATAGAGAGAAAGAGTGGGATGAGGGATCATGGGCACAAGGTACGATCATGGGCTATTGCTAACTATAATAGTATTATCGATAACATATAGATTGTTTATGTTATTAATGCGATGTCTTTACAGCTTTAGGGTTGGTTAGTCAAAGTTTGTGACTCGAAAAAAAAAATAAATAGAAACAGCCAAAATCAACAAAAAAAAAAGTTAGATCTTTTACTCGAGATGTTTTCTATTGCTAGATATAACGGAGAAGAAGAAAATGATACTAGGACATTTGAAAAAAAGCAAGATCGCTTAAATAAGCTCAATTCGAAAGTAAACAACAAAAGAAAAAACGAATCAGCTGAAAAGAAGTCTGAGAAAAAGAAAAAGCAAGATCTAGAAGAGCAATCAACTAATGAGAATGTAGAAGAAGAAAAAGAGGAAGAGATTGAAAAAGAACAAGAAAAGGATGACGACCAGAAAGAAGAAAAGAAGAAAGATCTTGAGGAAAAAGAAGTGCCAACATTGGAAGCATTTCCTAATATGGTGGGTCGTAAGGCAAAACATAGTAAAGAAGAAATCAACATGCTCAAAAATATGGGTGTTCCCGACTGGTTATTGCACCCGACTGTTGTCTCTCCAAAAGATACATGTGAATTGGACCAAGTTGGATTATCACCTTGGTTAGTTCAACGATGTAAAGATATTGGTTTATCTTCATTGTTTGCAGGTAATTTGCACGCAATTTATATACAGTCATCCTATGTGCTTATCATTATTATCTATAGTTCAAATGGCTGTCATTCCTGTATTTCTTAGACATAAAACATTATATGACACAATCAAGGTCTCGGGTGACCTTTGCATATCTGCTCCAACAGGTAGTGGTAAGACAATGGCCTATGCTTTGCCTATTGTTGATATATTATCCAAAAGAGTCGTCAAAAGATTAAGAGCAGTGGTTGTGTTGCCCACACGAGATTTGGTTGTACAAGTCAAGGAAACATTTGATGCATTTGTCAAGGGCACAGATTTAGTCGTTGCAGCTGTCAGCGGTCAACAATCATTTACTCATGAACAACACGTATTAGTCGGAAATGAGGAAGAAAGGTGAATAGGATATATTAGAGTATGAAATATCATTAGTAACATTTAAAAAGTTACCCTGGTGGAAAGAGTAGAGTGGATATCTTAATAGCCACACCAGGTCGTTTAATAGATCATTTAAATTCCACACCCAATTTTACACTTCAGCATGTTCGGTTCTTGGTGATTGATGAAGCGGATCGTCTTTTAAATCAAAGCTTTAATGATTGGTTAAATAGAATCTTGTTGGCGACCAATCCAGTCGTCAATGCTGATGCACCTTTGCTAGGATTTAAAACTGATAAAAATGGGTAAGTAAAAAAAAAAGCAAAGGATGTAATGAAATCTAACTCAGGTTATCAGTATTACGTTACCAGATGCTATTGCACCCACTTTTCTTCAATCTCATTATAAGCTACCTGTGACTGATCTTGATATCCCCAAAGCACCATTTGTGAGTATTAGACTTATTTACTGTCTATAAAAGGTACTCATTCAACTGTATAGATACAAAAGCTGCTCTTCTCAGCTACACTAACAAAAAATCCAGCAAAAATAGCAGGATTACATTTAAACGAACCAGAATACATCTCAGTTCAGCATGAAGATGAGGATCATGCACAAAGAGAATACACCACGCCAGAAGGATTAAAGGAATATATGATCATTGTTTCTACAGAAAAGAAGCCCCTGACTGTTATTTATTTGTTACATCAATTAGGTGTCAAATCTGGTCTGTGTTTTACAAAGTCAGTTGAATCCACCGAGAGACTACAGACATTGATCAATGCCTATGAAGCGTTACAACCGGAAGAAAAACGTATTAAAGTAAAAGAATATTCAAGTGAACTTCGACCTACAGAAAGAAAAGCTGTACTCAAACAATTTAAAGATGGAGAGATCGATTTGTGAGACTGCATGATGATGATGTCCTTTCATTTACTTACTTTTCTAAATAGGTTAATTTGCTCTGATTTGATTGGAAGAGGTATCGATTTGGACTCTGTAGAATATGTTGTGAGTTATGATGCACCAGCTTATATGGATAAATACATTCATCGAGTGGGTCGTACGGCCAGAGCAGGCAGAGAAGGTATAGCGTACACATTAGTAGAAAAGCCACAAGCGAGACATTTTAAGGAAATGATGCGCCATGCGGGACATTTAGATCAAATTCAGACATTGAATATAGAAAAGGAAAAAATACAAGAATTGGTGCCTGATTACGAAAAGGCAATGGAAAGTGTTACGACTGATAACAATGATATTTAAACACAGCTTGTTGTCATCTCTTTCTTTCCTCTTTATTGTACAATAATAAAAATGAAATCATTAAAAACAATAGACGAAAATACGGAATCTTTGAATAGAGTTAAAATACAGGAAAATAATGAAAGAGAAACAATGACATTAAAAGATCGCCAAGAAGTAAAAACAATATAGAATAACCCTTTGAGTGCTTTTTATGTCATCCATGTTATTATTGTAGGCAATGAATAAGATTCATCCATTCGGTTTACCTGTTTGGAAACCTGCTTTATATAAAAAATCTCGGTCGATTGTACGCAAAGCGAACAAGGCACTTCATTCTTCCCCTTCTTCTTCTGCCCCAGAATTTTTAAACCCAGGAAATATTCTTTGGTTATTCTTGTTTGGTTGGTGGTTATCTTTAATCATACTATTGCTATCTATCGTTCTATTTTTAATTCCTTCCAAACAGAGATGCTATGGTCGTGCGTTAAGAGAATTATCTTTCTATCTATTTTGGCCATTTGGTAAATATGTGGAACGTCAGGTGGAGATCACTCCTGCTATTCAAACAAGTCATTCGTTCGAAGAGGAAGAAATGATCGGTCTTTTGTCTTGGACTAAAAATGTATGTCATCAACCCAAGCTTGCAACGTTCTTGAACCTTGGTTTAAGTGGGTTTGTGTATTACGTCCTATTCTTTTTCATCTTGGGTAAATAATAGTAAATACAACGTGATGTTTCGTTAATAGTCATTCTTTAGCTCCATTATTGTTATGTGTTTCAATTTTATGCTGGATGGCTGTTGTCTCAATTCCCATGGCAAAACTCAATTATATCTTGGTTTATCATCTTTACAGGCATCCTCTCTCTTTACGCTTCAAATCAAGTCCACCATCCTCTGGACTATTATCAGAGAGCACATCAAGCTCATCTTCCATGATCCTCTTGTGCACTTATCAAGCAATTGGACTTCAATATTATAAATATACATTTGACGGTATCAATATCATCTTTATCAATCTGATGCCACTCGTCTTTTTTGTCATCTTGGATGATTATTTATTCAACAAAAGCCTCATTCACTCATCTGCCATCATTTTCGCACTCGCCTTGGCATCTGTTATTCCTCTCTCTTACTTTATCGGTATGGCTATCAGTTCAATCTCTGCTCAGAGCAGTATGGGTGTGGGTGCAGTGATCACTGCGACATTCGGTAGTATCATTGAAATCATCTTGTATGCTGTGTCCCTCGTGAACGGTAAAAGTATTCTTGTAGAAGGTGCTCTTATTGGCAGCTTCTTGGCTGGTGTCTTGTTGATGCCGGGCTGTTCAATGATTAGTGGTGGTATTAAAAGAAAAGAGCAAAGGTTTAATGCTAAAAGCGCAGGTAAATCATGATTGAAAAAAGAAGAAGGACGTGTATAAATAAACCTTGGATTTTAGGAGTGACATCCACTATGCTAATTATGGCCATCATTGGTGCTTTAACTCCTACTTTGTTTTATCAAATGTTTGGCTCATTTGAGTTGAAATGTATTGGCTGTCGAGACACTATTGGTAATGGAACTATTGCTTGTTCTAGATGTTACTATGATCAAATGAATCCAACAAAAGATCCCGTCTATCAAAATAACGTAAAACCACTCATGTGGATATGTGTGATTGTTTTGCCTTCTGTAAACTCACAAAGGCGTAAATAGTCGTTTATTTTAGCTAAAATTCAATTGGTTTAGGTTTATATCATCGGCCTTATATTCAGTTTACGTACTCATGTTGATATGGTTTGGAAATCAACGGACAACGATTATCTTAAAAATCATGCTGATACTAACTATCATCACCAGCCTGCCACTCTTTCCATCTATTCACTTAAAGGAAAAGCATCTGAAGATGCTTCTAGTTCAAGTAAGCAAATGTCCTTAATGTTCACGTTGGAAATTTACTTCTTAAGCAGATCCAAGCTCATCAGGGCCGAATGTCTCTTTTGTATTAGAGCAACCTACCACCTTTCAAATATTACTTGATGAAGAAGAAGATAAGGAACTTGCAGGACATGACTCGCCCAATTGGAGCAAGAGCAAGAGCTTTATCATACTATTCGGATGTACTTTACTCTATTCGATTATTGCTGAAATCCTAATCAACACAATCGATGAAGTGATCAAGAAATTTCCAATAAGCGAAAAGTTCTTGGGGCTAACGTTATTTGCTCTTGTGCCCAATATCACTGAATTCATGAATGCTATCTCGTTTGCTTTGTACGATAATATTGTCTTGAGTATGGAAATTGGATCTGCTTATGCACTTCAAGTCTGTTTACTAAAAATACCGGTCATGGTTGCCTTTTCGGCCTGGTATAATTATGGTAAAGAAGAAACATCAAAGTTGACGTTGAGGTAAATCTGAACAATGAATTACAAAAGCACAATAATAACCCCGCTCAAGTCTCGTGTTTCCTCGATGGGACATTATTTCAGTTTTATTCTCTGTATTTGTGTTGACTTACAGTTATCAAGAAGGGAAATCGAATTATTTCAAGGGAAGCATACTCATTCTGAGCTATATTGTATTAATTACTGGATTTTACTTTGTTCCGCTTTCTTCTGAGGACGGTATTCTAGTCGGTTGATCTTGATTGTTAAATGCATATTAATTTATTATTCAGATAATAAAATTGAAATTGTACACCTAAAGCGTAAAATTTCCTTTCAAAGAGAACAAAAAAGCAGGCAATTGTATAAAGACATGCTCTATTTTTTTTTTTGTATAGCAAAACTTATGATTTTCATGCGTACTTTTACTATCGTTCTAGTCTTCCTTTTCACTTTCTTTATCCAATTGAATCTAGCATTTTGTGTATACAACAAGTTATCTAAAGGATATTTTTATGTTGAAAGTGAGACTGGAAGAGCGTCATCTACAAAGTAATGAAAATATACTACTTTCAATATAGGAAACTTATCCGAAATTGAATATAGGGATTTTCGAAAGCGTATTTATCCTGGAGGTCAAGAGTGCTGCCATTATTCAAATAAAGACTGCACACCTAATGGCAACATCAATGAAGAAATGGAATTTAGTGTATGTAAATAAGGAAGCCATAGAGTTTTCCACTGATATATTTGTAGTTTCAATTTCAATGGGGAGGAATAGTTGCTGAAGGTATTAAATGTGCTGCAGGAGATGGCATAGTGGTTTATGGAGAACAAACTAATTATTGGGCAGAATGTACAGACGCAGCCACTGGAGAAACAAAGAGAGCGGATTTTTATGATGTACGATTTGGCTAATTCTTTTAATAAATTAATAAAAAATATTACTGCAATATCAAATTATAAACTACAAGTTGTCTGCTTATGTTCCTCTCCTTCACTCAAATTATTTATGTACGGATAAAGATCATGCAGGCTAAGTAGTCTTTTTGGTCTGTGAAGTGGTATACTTGTATCTGCAACCATTGCTGGTGAAAAGTCTTCATAAGAAAGTTTACCTATTTTAATTTTTAGTATTTTCTCTCTTTTTTACATAAACAAACAAACTTCTAGCAAGCAAAACAGAATTCCAGCCAGCACACTCAGCTCCTACATACAACATGATTAGAAAGCCCATCTAAGGAGTTAAAAAGGAGGAAAGAGGAGTTTATTTACCAAAATAATCCCTATTGAATCGAGTTACAACAAGACTTTTATCTATAAAATAGCTAATCTTACTTGTCTATATCATCACCAACATGCAAAGCATTTTCAGCAGGAACATTTCCAGCAATCTCAAGCGCTTTGTTAAAAATTGCTTTATTTGGCTTTTCAAAACCAACAACTGCACTTGCTAAGACGAAATCGAAGTATCTGTTCAACTTTAAATTCTCAACCACATGCACTTGTAATAAAAGAAAAAAAAAAGCATAAGTACACACACATACAAAAAACAAATATGTTACAATTCAACTTACCCACCCTTTCATCCGAGTTACTTATTACACCCAATTTGAATCCTTGATGCTTGAGTAGTTCTAATGTCCCCATTACATCTGGAAATATCGAATATGCATCAGCCGTTGTGAAGCGATAGTATAGAGCGTCATAAAGCTGATCAAATTTAGGATCTAATGCTTTACAATAGTTTAGTTTACAACTTTGCTACTTTTCTGCTTTTCTGTGTTACCTTTTGAATTAACACCGGCATTTAAAAAAGTAGAATAGACCAGCTTTTTATTTATTTATTAAAAAAATAAATACACTCTAATGTATATCCTTCATACCTCTTTCCACCAACCTCGAGGATTCATTCCTTTACTAATTCCATAAAAAGGTGCATTTAATTGCTGATTTTTGTAGGCTTGTCCAAAGTGCGATGTTATTTGTTCTTTTGTAACTTCTATTCCGCATTTTTTTGCTTCTTCAACCTAAATGGTTGTTATTTTTTATGCATTTTTTATAAACAATTTTTGTTTACATATTGTGCCGATAAGCTTCCTCTCGGCTTAAAAAGAGTATTATAAGCGTCAAAGGTAATGAGCCTGATTCTTCTTAAATTTGACATTTGTCGCAAAAGAAAAAGTTAGTTTTAAATGAATTTATGTCAGCGATCCTTTTAATCACAGCAGTCACCGTGTTAAAAAGCAGAGAAAAGAGAGAGAAATGAATGGTCGGATTTAAATATAAAAAAGTGCACAGGTGATCATCTTTATGAATCCCTTTATTCATGTGAAAATCATACCAAGTGATGTTTATATGTGTTTTAATAATATTTTTTTTTCTATATCAATGATTTCAACTGTTCTTCAACCTTTTCCCAATCCTTAGTTGGGACATATGTAATAGTTCTTTGGAAATGCTTTTCAATACTTGTCATTTGTTGCCAGCTTTCTTTACTATCAACAAGTATAATACTAACACCAGTACGTCCAAAACGACCTGTACGACCAATTCTATGAAGATAAGCTTCATAGTCTACATTGTTACGTTGATCAATAGGAAGATCATAATTGATAACCAAAGATACTTGAGAAATATCAATACCACGAGCAATCACGTTGGTTGTGATCAACACTTTATATTCTCCTCTACGGAAATCATCCATCACTTTATCACGCTCTTCAGGCAACATCTTACCGTGAAGAGAAACAACTGAATGTCCTTGTTGAGACATGCGCTTGGCTATTTCATCGGCTGAATCACGTCGTTTACAGAAAATGATGCTTTGACTCACTGTCAACAAGTCATAAATGTTGCACAATACTTCATATTTGTGTTCTTGACTGTCGCAATCCATGTAGAATTGCTTGATTGCATCAACGCTTAGATCTTCACGCTTCAATGAGATTTCATTGGCATTGGGCGCAAACTTTGTGGCAAATCTACGAACGTTATCGGGAAAAGTTGCAGAGAATAATACAACTTGAGGATTACCCTTAATCATACTAATTTTATGTTAACTATCTTTCTCTTTCATTATGTGCATATTTGCTTACTTTTTAATACGAATACTTTGATCACCTAAACCATCCTGATCTAACATATTATCAGCTTCATCCAAGACAAAAATCTTCACAGCTTGTACAGGTAATTGTCTTTTCTTAATCATTTCCATGACAGTACCAGGGGTGCCCACAACGACTTGAGCATGAACAGGCTCTTTTTTTCGAAGAAAATCCTTCACTACCAATTGACTCGTAATTTGTGTAAATTTGCTCATGGCTTGAACAACATCCATAATTTGTCGAGCAAGTTCACGAGAAGGTGCAAGACAAATGGCCTACACAAAACTTGTTTAAGTGTTCTCTCTTTAATTAGCACATATGGAGGAAATTACCTGTGGAACATTCATACCAGGAACTAATCTTGTCAACATGGTCAAAACAAAAGCAGCCGTTTTACCAGTACCACTTTGAGATTGGCCAATCATGTTTCTAGGACTGGTAAACATGCGTTAAAAAGAGTTAATTGTAAATAGTCAATGTACTTACGGGTTGCTAATCAACAAAGGTAAAGCACGTTCCTGAATTTTAGAAGGCTTGGAAAAGTTCATAGCGTATAAACCCTTTAAAAGTTCGGGACTCCTATATTATTAACAATCTGTAAGTTTTTCTTATTTTTTTGTAATGTTTTTTTTTTTTACAATCCCAATTCTTCAAACGATTTAACAGAATACAAAGGAGAGTTGGGATCAGCTTGCTGGTCAGCAAGTTTGACTTGAACAGTATGAGTACTTTGAATCAAGTTACTTTCAGATTGGTTCTCTACAAAAGAGTACGTTAATTTTACTCCCTTTATTAACAAACAGTGCTTGTTTTTCGCTTTACCAGGCTTTTTAGGCGTTTGAGCTGGTTGAGTTGGTTGAGTTGGTTGAGTTGGTTGAGTTGGTTGAGCTGGTTGAGCTGGTTGAGCTGGTTGAGCTGGTTGAGCTGGTTGAGCTGGTTGAGTTTGTGATTGTTGGGAAGATTGAGGAAGTTGATTTTCTGACTCTATTTAAACTTATATTAGAAAACACGCATTTTTTAAAGATTTTAATTACTTTTAGCAACATCGCCATTAGGAGTAGCTGTAAAATTTCTTACAAATTAGAACTTTTTATTAGTTATTTATTTCTGCTTGATCTTACGGCCAGTGGCAAGACCACCGAGTCTCGAGGTGATACTATCAACGGGATCTAATGTACTCTGCGTTAATTATCAAGTAATCGCGAAAATACAAGGAAAAAAACAAGCTATATGATAAAGCATGGTTTCCTCTTTTAAAATGATTTGCGTACCAGACATGCTTTTTATTTTAAACAAACAAAAACAAGGGAAAAAAGTCTTTGTCAAGAAGCTGTTTTTAGAAAGACTTTGCAATTGACCCTCCGATGTGACGTAGTAAAAATGGCTGATTTACTTGTTTCACCAATAAAATTCGTAGATTCAAGTATGAGCTTGATTGACAATTACACTTAATCTGCATTTCAACATGTTTACCTTTTGAAGTTTTTGTATAAAAATAATAAGCATTATCTGCTTCATTGTACAAAGCTCTTAATTTTTAATTATTCCTTTTGGGAGCTTTTTTTTTCCTTTTTTTGAAGCGTGTCCACGTTGAAATATCCTGAATTGTCTTTCTTTTGAAGCTTTCTATTGGCTCTTCGCCTTCCATGGTATCTATTTATTCAGTACCTGCATCATATACTACTATATTACCAAATATTGTTAGTTTATTGGATCAGCAATGGATACTTAGTACATGAAGGATCAACTAATCATTTAAGAATGTTTTTTTTGTATCATTTGTTTTACCATGCTAATATGCCATAATCTTTACTCTTCATAGAGCTCAATATCCATAATCTACGTAGTAAAGCATATGCTTACATATGCCTTTACTGCACTAGAGTCAATTACATGCATAACTTACCATGTTAACGATAGATATATATTACAAACTATTCATCAAATTACCGTATATCACCCGTAATGTCATCATCAAGCTTTTCTGCAGCTACTCGTCTTGTGTATCCTGGATAAAATTTATGTAATTAATTCTGAAGATGATGAAGTCTATGCTTTAAGTAAATTTCGGTTTAATATCAGTTACTAAGATCTGAACAAGAAGGTTATCATTCCTATTCCTTTTTCTTTTATGAGCCATTCACCCTGTTGCTTATTTCATATAAAATGATGCAGAAGAAATTGTTATATATAAGGCCAATGCATAGAGGTGTTTCCAAAATACAATAGCTTCAATGATGTCAAATGTTTATAGCATTGCTGTATTATAATAGTAAAAGTACAAAAATAATTTTGAGAGAATGAACCTGTTCCTTTTTTATACAATATAAATTGTAAGTGTACTTTCTTTCATCCTTTTTCACTTAGGCTGTGTTAACATAAAAACGTACAGCCATGTACCTGTGTTTTGATCAAAATACTGATTTACGCTCAATTTAAACTTGAATAGATTTATAATGAACTTTTTGAAATGCACATGGTTTGTCTTTTGATAGACATCAATATATTCTGAGGAAGCATTAATGAATAGTGCAATTAAATGCATGTGTACAATATAAGCAATCGCATAGGATTGGAAAAGTATCAAATGATTGCAATGCACAGTATTGCATTTGATGTGTTAATAACATCTCGACTATATCCAACCATATATTTTCAGCATTTCCCACCCGATTATTCTGATAAAGCGAGAAAAGAACAAGGTATAATGACCTAAATATTGTAATTCAAGGGCAATCATCAAACTAAAGGACAATCAACTCACCTTTCTTTCCCAAGACCTATATCATACCTTGTGCTTTTTCCTTGGCTTTACATAACAAACTATAAGTATTATCAGGCACCGTTCTTCCTTCTCCTTCAAATTGAAGCAGACAAAGTATTGTAATTTATCAAAGAATTGATTGTTGCTTATCTTTATAAAAAGAAAGAAAGAGGAAGGGTCTGTTGTCTTTGTGGTCCTATTTGGAAGGAGTGTATGATATTGGTGACGTTATTGAATGATGATATTTGTTTTGAAAGCATCTTGGTTTAGTATATATGTCTTATTTCTTATTAGAGAATGTATAGTGCTCGTACAGATGTTTTATTGGAATGTAAAGTGATTTTAGATTTAGTTTGTTTGATATAAAAAGACGGGTTGTTTTTTAATACAAGATAAACTATAATAATTAATTCAGTCATAATATAATACTTTATTAATTTTGGATAGCTTTCCTTAACTGCATAATGATTATAAATTGTAGAGAAGCATGTTCAGACTTAAAAAAATTTGCTATGACAGACAAATTTATTAGAGCAAACTCTCCTTTGCTTCAGTAAAATTTGTCGGATTACAATAAATAAAACCCTTTTTACTTAATAATACTCTATCAGACACTTATTGCATGATGTAATTGGATATATTCTCTAATCATAAAAAGCGTTTACATTTTCATCTCGGATAATGGAAGATCGAATGAAATCTGCTTAGGAAAAGAGAAAGAAAGCTTTAGTAATGATTTAAAGAAAACCCAATTACGATAATAGTATAGTAAAAGAAACACTTGGGCTTGTTGTGTTAAAAATTAAGCCAATTGAATTTGAAAGACACATTTGGGCTATTTACATGTACCTCTTTTCCTTATCACTGAAAAGACAAAGGTTAAGTTAAATATTATGGTAAAGTAGGGCTAAAGTGTCGAAAGCCTTTAATAAAGCAAATTTAAACATAGGATATGTTATATGAATTGATAATCTCACAATTTCTCAAAAAGAAATGCCATATTTCTGTGTCAATATGCGAATCTTTAACAACAAGAAGGGGGAAAAATGCATTACTTTACTGACTGACATTTTATTGAATACATTGAAAAATTAAGGTTATAATCTCAACTATAAAAGAAGAGCATTAATGACAAACCATGTCTGTGCCTTAAGTTACTACAATATTAAAAAGGGAGTTAAATAGGTTAAATTTTGATTTCACAGCAAAATGAAATATGAAACAAAATTAAAAATGATCTAGTACGCATTTAAATATGTACTGAAAGCTCGTATATCCCTTAATTTCATTTAATACTGCTGATATTATTTATCAAACGCTCTTTATTTACAGCAAACAGTAAACATATTGAAACTTGTTTTTGTTTTTTATAATCAAAAGATGATTAATGTGATTTATTTCAAGATTCACTGAATATGTGTACTCCCTGTTTCTCTTCTGCATAAAAAGGGAATTCAATGCATAAATACCAAAAAAAAAGGAATTTTTCAAGTCAATTTCAGATGAAAAGTGGCTTACTCTTTTCTTTTTATATGCTTGGTACATATTGGTTTTATTTATCATTTTCATCTAAACAAATGTAAAGATTGAAAAAATAAGAGCTAAAATTAAACATGGTTATGCAACCCTTTTTTTTTATTTTACATCTCAAGCGGCGTATGTAAGTTCTGGTACTCTCTTTCACTTTTTTTCTTTTGTTTATCATCTCCTATTAATCTAGGGGTTATAATGAATAAAAAGTAGTATACATGTGTATTCAGAATGTGTCAGAATTCAATTTATTTCTTTTCTTTTCTTTATTTTTTGGAAATAAAAAAAGGGGGGTCTTCATGTACTATTCATTTGAATTTGCTGCCAATGTTACTCGTTCATGTATAGAAGAAATAAATAGACGAGGTAAAGAGCAAGGGACAGAAAAGGGCACATAGAATATATACATAAAAAAGAAGGTGTTGAGTATATTAATTATCATTTAGGTCTTCGAGAACGCAAAATCTTTAGGAAAACAGGTAAAAATAAAAGCTCTTTACAAATTTTACAAAAGGCTAATTATAGTAAAGTACCCAACTATGGCTTATTTATCAAAGTATTCAGCAAGGGAGAGTATTCAATGAGTGATTTATCATCTGTTGATATTCATTCTGTAGCTACCTTAATGCAAGCTGCTCTTTGGTCCACACCAGATAGAATCATATCCAAAAAGGCATGGAGAAAGATAAACTACGAAAGTAAGGGAAAACTTTAAAAAGTAATCATATGTTTTAACCCCGTATATAACAGCTTGTAAACTGTCTGATTTATGTACAATTATACCTAAAAAGGGTGAAGAATTCCTTATTGAAATCTTGGACTTTCTTGTCAAACTATTACGATACAAGAAATTCAATGCAATGGATGCTTACAAGTTAGGAGACTCTTTAGGCAAAGTGGCATTGGGTCCCAATGGATGTAGCCAGATTATGGAGGAAAAATCAGGGCATTTCCTTACTCGGCTAATTATTGAACATGCTAAAATTACAAACCACGAGATTAAGCTGGATCAAGAGCCTAGTTGTTTATACTTTCGAGTTGACTCTGGGTACGAAAGTTTGTCTTCCAAGGTTGGTCGTGAATTTTATTCAGAATATCGCCCATTATGCAAATCCCAGGGAACACAAGCAAGGGCTAAATTCTACGGTCGTGCTATCTCTAGAACAAATAGGGCTTGCTTTGACTGGTTTGACAACATCACGGGTGTTCAGAGCATGTTGGATAATGACTATGATACTGCTCCAGACCCACCAGAGAAGCCATGGATTTCCATCTTTATTTCTCAGGATGCGCTTGAGACATCGTTGGACATGAGGACATGTTCGACATTATATCGTATATTAAAAGAAGCTATAAAGCCTCCTACTGTAGTACCACTGGATCCCTTCGAATCAACCTATTTATTTAACAATAACGAAAGTTTGTATCAAACAGAACATGAAATACATAACGCATTCAATCAATTTCTTTCACTACAAGTCAAAACTGATAAATTAACATCAAACAATGCAGAGGATAGATCGAACCCTCTAAGGAAATTAAACTCGTCACTTTCTAATTTGAAGTTGAATATAAAAAGATATCGCTCAAGACATGATTTATCAGAGGATAGCATTATTAGCGACAGTACTATAGTTAATGATAGTAACATCAGCGAATTAGAGTATTTGAATACGAACCAGCAACGGCAAAACCAACATTACCATCATCATTATCAAAAGCATAGTATGCCCAATATGAAAACTGCAATGAAAAAAATGATGAAACTGGCTGGTGATCGAAAGAACAATAAAGTGTTGCTATAATTAAACCATGCATTGTTATCTACTTGGCCTTTTTTTTTTTTTTTTTTTTTTTTTTTTTTTTTTTTTTTTTTTTTTTTTTTTTTTTTTTTTTGCTTTATATAACAAAATCAATTGAAAAACTATACTTTATATTTGGATATTAGTATGTTTTATAAACTATATTTGGAGCGCAATGAATAGCCTTTTAAGTTTCAATCTTGCAAACAATTTCAGGAACCTGCTTTTTAGTGCATTGACAAATGTTTATAAGCTTCATGTTGGAACAATTTTGTATTCTGCATAAATATGTCAGTATATGAAGGAATCCAAAGAGCACAGGTCTAATATTGTTAAGTTATATATTTTATTTATACAATTGAGTTTACAAGCTAAAAAATATGGCTTCCATGGATACAATCAAAATAAGCATAAAGAGATATAAAAGGGTATAAAGAAAAAAAAAGGGGGGGGGGAGGTTAAACAGAATGATGCGTGCTAGTTTAATATACAAGAAAAAAAAAGTTTATAAAAAAAAAAAGGTCCACAATCATACCAAATGATTTATAAAAAATGATTTTAAATTGCTTTTGTAATGTTACTTTTTATAGAGTACTTTTTGGCTGAAAGGTTTCTTTTTTTTATCATTAAAGATAATGATTGTTATTGTTAAATCTGTTGTTAAGGTTGTGTACATTTTCAGTGTAATAAACCGATTGCTGATCTTGTTTTGTTAAAAGTACATCTGAACTATTACTTTCGATGTTTCCATTGGGCGTGTCAATATAGTATGTTTGAGTACCACCAAATGTTTCTAAATTGGTCCTGGGCGTTTGAATCATCTGTTGCCTGTTTTCAGATTCAAGTAAAGGTTGTAGAATGCGTCTACGGGCATTAATAAACCAGTTACTTATTTGGCTCACCATCAATCCAGTCTCATCTGCCAGTTGTTGTTTTTCCCTCTCTGTCGGATACGGATGTCTTTTATGTAAAAGTAACCACTGCTTTAAGAATTCAGTCACTTCTTTTGGTAGATTTCCTCTTCTTTTCCTATTTACATGAGGCTTGTAGATATGATGAAATTGTGGTTCGCTTATAAAGGTTGCTGTTGATGATGATGATGATTCAGCGCGATGATTTAATGGCTCGATAGCAGTAGTTGGCCCTTGTTCTTTGCTTGTTTTTATATTTAAGTGAATATCTGAGCTTCTTGTTTTTTTATCTATCGGAAGAATCCCAATAGAATGCAACGGTGGAGGAGCATTGGTTCTTGTTGGTTCAAGAACACCGATTATTGAAGTCTCGTTTTGATGACTAAAAGAATGAGTTGAATTATGGTTGAATTGACCACTAATTGATTCACGGATGCTATTTTCTAAAAGAATGTGCATGATTAAAAGATAAGCCTAAAAGGTAACCTTATATTCGTTTGCTCTATGTACCTTCTGATGTTGTTTCTAGAGAGCAATCATGATATGAACCTTCATTTTCCCAAATTTGTGTGTTATGTTCAAGAAATCTTTCTACCTTCAAACGATGATTGTTTATCAAATATTTTTGGTCTTCAAGGTTTGGTCGAATATTATTGAATAATATTAATGGTGTAAATGTTTTTTCCTAAAAGAAAACAATAGGTTATTTTTGCTTTTGGTATCAAGTATATAATTATTCTTATGCATATATAAACATTCAGATGCACATAGTTAAACAGGGAGAGAGTAGATAATATGTATATGCATCATGTGCTATTATATATAAAAAACATAACGAGCCTTACTCTATTTTTAGTATTCATTCCAAGTATTGATGGATTATTTAAGTAGGCATTGCCAATGATAAATCAAAGAAAAAGAAATGATTTTAATTTTTTTAAAGAAAGTGAAAGGGGGAAAGAAAAAAGGGAAAAAAAAAAGGGGGGGGGAAAAGGAATTTGTAATTCATTTTCTAATACTGGGCCATTATGTAAAAAGCAAGGCTCGGGGACCCCAAAAAAAAAAAAAAAAAAAAAAAAAAAAAAAAAAAAAGATTGCCCCAATACTCCAGAATGGAGTAATAGACTACAAATCGAGTTAAACTAGATGTTATTCAGTCTGTTCTATTTTGTTGTTCTCTTTATTTCACATTTTCAATAAATATATCATTGATGGATGAAGGTTTGAGATACAAACTTGAAACAGTGTAATTGACTTTGTTTGTCAATAAGACTTAAAATTACAGAGTGTCAACCTCTTTCTACAAATGTTCAGATCAACTTAGGGTTATGTAACGATTATGAATTGAGTCTATTGTTGGTTATGGATGAGTAACAATTAAATCCTATTAAAAAACATTTTAAACCAAGTTTTACTCCTCTACAATAATAACTCATCTTTATGTTGCATACATGTGCTTGTTATAATTAAACTATATTTAATTTTCATTAGTGCTATATTATTTTGTTTCCTTCTTTCAAATTACATAAAGTGCTCGATCATATACACATCGTGATCATATGGTCCTTTCCTAATTAACTCAAGTATGCTTTTCCTATTTAATACAGCGTGTGTTATCTTTTATAAGATCAATACAGAATACTCAGAGAGAAAGAGAGAAGAATCGTATCTTTAATGAATCTTGTGTGAGAGCAACTTAATTTCCCCTTTTTCTCATCTGTCCCTCCATTCTTATGTATCATTCGTGCCACCAAAACATCAGGCCATATTGAGGTCGTAATTTAACCAAGGAGAACAATAAAATAAGTCTTACTTCAAAAAACTGCACTGTCCCCTAGCTTGATAGCTCAGCACTTCATCATAATTTGTGGCTTTTATTTGTTTTCACTCCTGTTAAACTCAAAAAGAACCATTCGTACCTTGTGCAGGCAAAAGAAGGTGGGGGGAGGATAGAACTTTTTCCCCGCTTTCAATGTATCCAGGCAACATTGTGCACAGACCACCCAATGTCTTTTTTAAAACGTTGTGTTTTTACTAAAAATCATTGACTTTACATTATGAAATATAGGAGCAAGAAAAAAAAAGAAACAAAAAGGACTAGTTTTTTTAAGACGCTGCTAAATTAATATATCACGTTTTTGTTCATTGTTTAAGGCAAGTTTTGAAACTGACCCTGAATTTTTTCTTCTTCTTTATTTCGACAGAATGCAAGGAATACGTGAAATTATACTTCAAATTTATAAAGTAATCGCCTTTTGATTACTAAATTTGTCATTTCAGATATTTACCTTGTAGTTAAAGCATAGCTTTCTAGTTTAAAACTTAATTCAATTTTAACATGAATGCAGGAAACACCGCTAACTTTTAACAGAGTTCTAGACCTTTTAACTCAATAGTTAAAATGAAACGACGGCCACTCAGCTTTTTATGTTTAATTTGATATGCCTTATTGTGCGTGAAACAGAACAACTAAGGGAGAAACAATGCTTTCCACAGATTATTTAAATCAAAAGAACATAATAAAACTATTCGCATTTATTCAATTCAATAGGAACAGAAATGTACATAAAAGTACGTTTTGTAATATTAACATTTACTTACTTGGACGCGTAAACTTGTAAATTTCGTATACAACTGTAAGACACTACATTCGATTGTGAATATACCTCAAAAAAAGATACTGTAATATCGTTTATTTTAATATAAAAAAATGTATAAAAGGCATGTACAAATGTATCTGACAATGAGAATACAGATATAAACTCAAAGAGTTACACAAAGGAAAAAAAAGGGGAATATTCGAATAACAGTCTGGAAGGAAGAAAAAAACGCTTTATGCGTCAGATGGTTGTTTCACTTCAGTCTTTTCATTGATTTCCAGCTGAAGTTTCATGGCATCCATTTTCATCATGAGTTCCTCCATTTCTATATCTGTCACAGATAGTGAGTTGTTTTCAGTGTGGCTTTTATAGTTCATCAGTGTTATTTCAATGTTCTTGTACTTATTTTCTAGTATTGAAATAGTACTTTTATGTACCATTATGTCTTGTCTTGCAATGGATAATCTCATTTGAATAGCAGATCGAATTTCTTCATATTGTTTTAATACAGCTGTTTTCTCATTAGTGGCAATCGTATCTTTCAATTCATTATTTCTTGACATCATCATCATGACTTCACTTGTAAACTTCTTTGCTTCAGATCTGATTTTCTCATTTTGTTCAGTTAATTGTTTATCCAAGTTGGCAATATTTTTCAACAAAACTTTATATTCAGAATGAATCATGTCTCCACCATCATTATCAAAGGAGGCGAAATCGAGGGCTTGCTCATTTGTTCTCAGCCTTTTTACTTCCTTCAAAACCCGTGCTACATTTTTTGCTTCTTGTCTGTACGAGGCCACTTGAGATTCATATTTTCTATAGAGTTCTTCCATTGTCATATCTTTTTCAAAGAAAATTTCTTGGTTGATCGACTGCAGTTGTGCTTCCATCTTTAAATTTTCAAACTGTCTTTGAAGCAGATTAAAATTGTGAACAAACGAAACATCAGGCTGGACTTGATTTTTATTGGAAGCTTCAGCCTCTGCTGGCCCATTAAGTCCCTTTTGTCTAGCCATGTTTTCCTTGTCAGATTTCACCTTTAATTCCTGTTCCAAATATTTAATTTTGTCTTGGAGCAGTAAGATTTCATTATTGCCTGAACGAGTACGCTGACTGTTCATAGTATTCTCGGATTGAAAAGCATCGGCATGCTCAAGTACTTCTTGGTATCTCAATAACACCTCATCTAATTCCTTTAAAGTATCTTGGTGTTCGTGATGTAAATTGGCTAATTCAGATTCTAATTCACGAACACGCTTGCTGTCACCTTCTTGATGTTTTCTTGTCTCCAACGCGTTTTCAGACAAAACTTGTTCTAGTTTCATCTGAAGCTCGTATCTTTGTCTTTCACAATTGTCGTACTTTTCACGCAGAGCATTTATTTCATCGTCTTTTTCGTCTGGATGGTTTTCTATCTGTTTGTCTAATGACGCTGGTTCACTAGGGTTTGAAATCAGAGTGTTTTCCTTTGTGGTCTTAAGTAATTCTTCTATCTTGGCTTTTAATGCCAATCGCTCCTCTTCGCTCACATGTAATTGTTGCTCTATCTCACGAATGTATTTTTCAGTATTTTCGTCTACTTCTTTGAGATTCAAAATTTTCTTTCTTAACTCCATCATCATTTCCCTATCTTGTACAGATTCTTGTACTGTAGCCATCAGCTTTTTTTCTAATTCTGCGATATAGGTTTGATCTTTTTGCTGCCTTTCTACTAATTTTCCCATGCGTTTCTTCATATCAGCTATTGTCTTGTCTTGATTTTCAATAATCGCTTTATTCTGTTTAACTTTGTCCAATTCTTCCTCTGCATGGTTAAGAGCAGCCTGTAAAAAGACAATTTGAGATTCAAGTCCAGATGCAGTCTTTTCGTATTCCGCAATGACAGGTTCTACAATCATTTGAAAGTCTACATTCGCATTAGTTTCTTGACTTAAACGAACCAGCTCTTCTTCAAGGAAAATATTTCGATCCTTAAGAACTGCAGCAGTACTTTCGGAAGCTTCTAACTGATGTTGTAAATCACCGATAATATGATGTTGTTTATTGGCTAAGTCTTCAAAATCCATGTTAGCGAGAGCACTACTGGTTGAAGAGAAATCATCGCTAAAATCTGATAATAGTCTACTATCAGTAGACATTTGCATTTTGGTGGGTGTTATACTAGAAATAGGTGTATTACTTTGTTTTTTAAGTTCATTTTTCAATTTGGCAATCGTATTTCGCAAAAAGTCCAAATTATCGGTCGTCATCCACTCTTCCATTTCATTCTTTTCCATCTTATTTTTAATATTTCTTGCTCTGTTGGCATATTGAAGCGTATTCATTGTTTCTGCCAAATTTGATTCGGCTGGACTCACACAAGCAATCATTAATGTCATTGCATTTCCACCCAATGAATCTTGCAAAAGTCGAGTCAATTTTGAATCACGATATGGAACATGTGTGCCCTTTTTTGAGGGATCTCCCAAGGCTGAAATCACATTTCCAAGAGCTAAAAGTCCAGCATTAATATTAATACCTTCTTTTCTTCTGTCTCCTTCTGCAGCGGTTCGTTTTAACTATAAGATACACGTTAGTATACATGCATGTACCTTGCCTCGAATCCCATTACTCTTTCACTACCAGCTAAATCAACAAAGTGAAACTTTGAAGCTGTAATCACCCAATCTCCATCATCATTGCTACTGCTATTATTATTATTATTGTTGGCTGAACGACCCATGAGACTAAGTCTTTGCTGTTTGGGTGACTGGACCTTTAAAGGAGCGGGGCTAGTTGATCTAGAGGTTGGAACAAATTTTTCTTGCTTTAATGTAACTGAAAAAATAGCGTGTGATCGACTTGATTTTTCATTCATATCGGTTGAACCGGTTGCTCTATTTTCAGTCCCTTGCTGTAAATAACTAAATAGGATAGGCTTTAGTATTTACTTTGCATATAAAAAAGAATACTTTACTATAATACATCATCCGTGCTATTGACAGACACTTCTCTTACTCCTGTCCAATAGATATGTCCTTTTGTGTCTTCTCTGATGGTTACTGGAGGCTTTTCATGAGGAGGCGCCGAGTTTAATAGATCAATCAACTCTTCATTATAAATTTCAACAAAGGAAACTTTGACAGAATATCTATAGGTATTGTTGCTCATTACTTGCGATACAGGTCGAAGACCTCGCAATCCATTATTCATCGGAGTCTGTTCGCTGCTTTTCTGCTGCAGAGATTCAAACAATAAGGACATGGATCTTGGAATGATACCTACTCCTTCTGGATTTGTTTGTTGATCATGCTGTGCTGTGCCCATTGTATAAGTCTTTCCGGATGATGTTTGACCCTAAATTTTCTTTTTAATCAACGATAAAAAGTATTTAGATCAATTTAAAATAATTATTTTACATAGGCAAGCATTGTCACATTGTATCCTGGCATAAAAAATTTAGCTAAAGTCATAAAATAACTAATAATACTTGTACCTTCAATAAATTTATAAACTGGTCTTTGACCAAGGGCAGCAAATATGTCGCTTTGTTGTGTCTCAGAGCCAAAAACATGATCGTAGGTAAAGTACTTGTTTTGAGAGACAATCTGAACATGCTTTTCATGAGCACGAAGTACATCTCCACTACTGGAATTTGCAAATCGAGGTTGTGCTCTGTCTCTTTCTGTCAAAGGACGAATTCGAACGGCTAACAATAACGAGTTATTATTTTCGATTCTCTTACTTATTTTTTTGTTGTATACTTGCCTACTTGAACAGCAGCAGTTTGTGCTGTGCTTTCTTTAATCATCTCAAAGATGAAAGAGAAGAAAAAAAAAATCTGAAGAAAAATAGTTTGTGTGACGAGATGATAAAATAACTGAAAATCAACTTTATTTCAATAGCTCTTGCACTTTAGCGAGACAGCTTTTTTTAGATGAATTAAAGTTGTTTTTGAGACTATTCTCTTGTTTATTTTGAATGATTTGAGGTTTTTTAAACAGGAAGGCAATAGAATTAAAATTGATTTTGGATTTAACAAAAAAAAAAAAAATAAAAAAAAAGAATCATTGAAAAGCACTCATGAATTTACTACATCAGACCAAGAGCATGCCTATAAAATTCAAGCCATAGAAAGCATAGTTGAGAAATGATCCATTGTTCGATTAAACAGGAATTTCATTAAATGTACAGTTGGCTCTTCTGAGTTCATCATGAAAGATACAAGCCCGTCAAGGTCAGATCAAATAAAAGGAAAAATAAAATATCCCTTCGGGATCAAGGGTAAAAAAAAAGGGGAAACAAGACCAGAGAAGAGGAGAAAATTATGTGCCTTTAGTGGATGCGAGTCGTTGTATAAAGTCAGAACCTAACATTTGAACTTGATAGGAGCTTCTTTAATAAAAGCGTTAATGACCATATACCTCACGTGGGAAAGGATAGAGAATTGGCCTGCAAGTTCATCTAATACAGGATAGAGACCAACAATATCAAGAGTTTGGATATAGTACGTTGGATAAGTATGAAAGTGAATCTTTTCTGTCTGCAGATAGATTAAGCTGACGATGCATGCCCAGACATTGGACGGTGTTGAATTTTATGAGATGATGAGAGTTGCAAAAACAAGGGTATAATGATTCTCTGGGTAACTATCTCAGGTCTCGATGTAAATATCGACCTCATTCCATTCATACCATAAACAAGTAGAAGATAGGGTCATTGAATTGTTTGGGACTGCAGTATGAAGGCAGCTTTATGTTTTTGTGCCATAATTATCAACCCAAATTGGACTGTAAAGTATGCTTTTAACATTGCAAAGCTAGTAGATGAGTAAACAATGATCAGACAAGAGAAGGGAATGACATACTATTCAGAAATCATTTACTAAATTTGCGAAAGAATTAGCCCAATTAAAATGAGCAATAACTAATTCAGGAAGCAAGTTTAATCATTCTAGAAACTAATATGGACAAATCCAGTATACAAGATAGTCAATCTGCAGTTGAACACAATTTATTCCGAATTATTGGTATTCTTTTTGAGAAAAAAGTTCGTGCAAATAAAACAGAAAAAATGGTACAAAAGTAAAAATAAATTTAGTGTAGAAGCAGGAGAAGTTTTTGAGCAAAAGATAGAATAAGGATAATAGCAATAATGAGTACATATAACAAATTAAAAAAATTAGTAGGTAGAAAATAGATAATATACCAATACATGAAATTTATCAATAACTCGAATCCTACATTCAATGATAAAAGGCGCAACAATTGATTGTTAATAAACAAAGTACCAATCTATTAAAGTTCAAGCTTACTAAAGTGCATATAAGGTAACACAGCGATAACTGTGTTGAAATGTTACAAGGTTCTAAATAAAACTTGTCATTCTACATTCTTCTCAGATCTCCTTCTTCTTCTAGTCCTATCACGCTGAAATACCTCTCTGGTATTTCACCATTTAAACAAAAATTACGAATAATATCAATCATATTTAGGGGTGCTGTCAAATACCGACTCCATAAACGTTCATAAGGTTCTTCAGTACCTGAACTGCTTTGCACAGTCAATCTGTAATTTTAATTTGTACATCTAAGAGACAAAAAACAACAAGTTAGCGAACAATTTTTATAATTATTGATTAGAGTATTTGATTACCAAAGTAAACCATGAAAAATAACTTCAAGATTATTTTGCCTTTTATGTGGCCGTGGATTTGGTATTCTCTTGAGGCTGTCAGACTACGATTTTCACAAGAAGTGCAGCACTGACTTGTTCGACACTCATCAATCAAATACACTAAAAACCGTGTTCCTCTAGCTGCCTTTTGAATCCGATGCCTCCCACAGGTTCTTGATACCAGGTGCTTAGAGCGGGAATAATTGCCCATAACGAAAACAGCATCGTTTCCAAATTTACTTTTCAGTTTGATGACCATATCCTCGCTAGTTTTCTGCTTTTTAATGCACTTGGACAGTTTCAATTTTCGATGTAAGGAATACATAGTGAAGTAATTGGTTTTAGTTTAAATATAATGTCTTTGCAACAATTCAGTAATCAATGCATGATTTATGAGGTAACTTTAAAGTTCATTTGAACTTTAATTTTCTTTTGAGCTTTATTTTTTATTTCAACTTTATTTCTTCTTTTGGATTTGATTCCTGATTGAGGAATCCTTTCCTAAAATTTTATATCTTTTTTTGAATATAAAAAGGACAACCTTTTTATGACTTTTAACTTCATTTCTCTTCAATTATATATCTTAAATATACTTTATCAATAAATCAAGTATTTTTTTTTATCTGAATTTTTTGATATAACACTCTTAAAATACACGCAAGACAAGTCCCTTGAAGCCAAGTATCTTCATTATAAACACTTTCAAAACTCTTATCCAATTACTTTATTACAAACAAGTCTGATCTACTTAACAAGATCTGGTGGTCACTTACAACAAGCAAATCCAATATCAGTACTTAACTCAAGTCTTATTTTTTTATTCTATTTCATCAACTTTATTCTATTTCAAAATCGTTAACTCCTACAAGCCATTAAAGGAAGAGAAATTACATTGTATAGCCTATAAAGGTGTCCTTTTTTTTTAACGTACTGTTATTTGGAAGGAAGAACGGTTGCAGATGAACCTGTACTTGCAGATGTTAAGGTAAAAATTAATAGAGAAAAGACATTTTTACGTTCCTTGTATTTTAACTACAAAGTTTAAAGTGGTTCGTTCATGACAATGATGTCAGTAAAGAGTTATTGCAATTTAGGGAGATATGTAAAGAAGAAGGAACAAAGGGAGAAAAACTACAAAGCAATATTGATGAATTGTAAGTCGTTATTGCGTCAACCCTTCCTGTGTAGTAAATAAACTTTCTATTGCTTGTAGGGCATTAAACAGTATTTTCTTCATATCTTCTAAACACAATAAGTATACTGGCATTTCAGAAAGTACGTATAAAGCAATGATTCAAGAGCTTGAAGAGAAGTATGATGTTGGAGAAGAAGTCGATTCGGATGAACTTGATCAATTTCAAGTTGAAGAATTAAGGAAAACATACAAGGTAGCTTACTATGACAAATATAATTTATAATTGTTGTCAACAATGATCAATGGCTTCTACAATTGCAGCTCGTAAAGAAAGCAATTGAAAAATCAAAAAGAGGGGCAAACAATTTGATGTTTGATGTAGAAGGAATGAAAGAAAAAAAGAGTCAATCCATTGTTAACTTGTAAGAGATTGTAGTTAGAATATGCTGTTAAATTATTATTAATAGCCGCCTTTTTTACTCAGTTTAAATGAACACTGTTTGCCTTTCTCCTCTCGTTGCAACGAGGATATCTTCACCAAGAAATTTGTTATTCCATTGTTATCACCTTTCTTGAGAGAAAATAAACACTTAAAACAATTTGGGTAAGCATCTCAGCTATGAACAAGACAAGTAAAACAGCGTTTCCTGAATGATTTACTCACTTTTGCTTAAGCAACGATGACGAATCTAATGGCAGCAAAGAAAGAAGGGGAATTTATGGGAGAAAATCAGATGGTGGTCTGAAAATAGTCTATAAAGAGCACAAACAACAGGTTCTGCATATGGAAATAAAAAGCCCCAGTGTTGTATCGGAAGATCAAGTACACCATCCGGACTTTACTAAACAAGGAAACTTAATGAAGGATGAAGTGGACTTGATGTTGAAAAGAGACTTTCCAGAAGATACACCCGTATTTGGTATTTTGGTGGGAGGCTCTATATTTGTTTTCGCGCTTTCACTTTGAGAAACGAGAGAACTGGTACAAAACTGTGGTCTTCAAAGGTGATAGTCCCTTCAAACCCATTCAATGCAAGGCGCAACATTCTACATATGTTGACGTGTTCAAGAAGGTTGGAATTCACACGTCAAAGGTGGCTCGCGCCAACAGAAAGAGTGCTCTGAATATGATTGCGCAAGAGAATGACTCTAGCGATCAGCAAAGAATGGTAGGAAGATGGGGAACCGACAGAATGGTGGGATGTTATGTTTCCAGCTTATCCGTGGAGGCAATGGAAAGCCTTGCCGGTTTCAATGGCCAGCAACACTCAAATTACTTTTTGCCAAGAGCTGTCATCAAACCATCATTGGCACTTCAAAGATTGGTATTCAAGGATATTGAGTATTGGAAGGAGAGATTTAATACAAGACATGATGTGCAAGAAGACATAGCTGGCCCCAATTTTCTCCACTTGTTTGCGCATTTGCGTATTGTTTTGCTGTAGGCAAAAAATATAACTATGAACATATCTATTTGAAATGTTTAATTTTTTTTTTGTTAAATCCAAAATCAATTTTAATTCTATTGCCTTCCTGTTTAAAAAACCTCAAATCATTCAAAATAAACTAGAGAATAGTCTCAAAAACAACTTTAATTCATCTAAAAAAAGCTGTCTCGCTAAAGTGCAAGAGATAATAATAGCAATTAAGCAGAGTGAAGAGTTTCCAAGAACTTCTTGTTGGCAGCAGTGGAAGTAGGCTTCTTCTTTTGAACCTTGGCAACCTTACCATTAGCGACCTTTTGAGCTTTAATGATTTCAGCACGACGAAGGACTTGGGCGTAAGGGTTCAAACGGTTCATGACACCTTGGTTCTTAAGAGGGTTCTTCTTTTGAGTGAAGGGACGTTTGTGGTGCTTGTTACCAGCGGGACGGACAACAGATTGGATTTCATCAGAATTGATGAGACGAGCAACATCAGGGTTAGTCATAATATGAGCGGGCAACACATAGTCTTTCTTCAAGGCAGCGGGTGTTTCATAGGTACCATAAAGTTCGTCCAAAAGAGTGAAAGCAGATTGAGTCCAAATAATGAAACGACCTAAATGACCACCAGGAGCTAATTGCAACAAGTTCAAGCGACGTACATTGACGAGTTCCAAGCCGGGCAAATTGCGGAAAGCTTTGACGAGGCCATTGTCTTCATTGTAGATGACAAGAGGACCACGACGTTGACGATGACGACGGTTACGAAGTTTACCTTGACCAGCGCGAAGTTTACGAGAGTTGGAAACCTTGACAACATCGGAGTAAGCATTAACGGCCTTTAATAAAGCAACAGCTTCTTTAGTCTTGGTCAATTTTTCAATAGAATCATCAACAACAAGAGGAACTTCTTCAATCTTTTCAACACGATGTCCACGAGCCATGACCAAAGAAGGAAGAGCAGAGGCAGCCAAAGCAGAAACTGTGGCAAAACGCTTTTGGTTCAAGTTTGTCTTGATTTGCCATTTTCTCCAGGTCTTGGTAGGAGCAAACATACGACCACCACGACACATGTTACCGAAAGCAGCTTGACCAGCACGGTGAGTACCGGAACCGTTGACACGAGGAATACGGGCAACAGCACGACCAGTACCCCAAGATTCAGCAGAAGTTTGCTCACCAGCCTTGGAAGAGACAGAGTGAGGTTGACGCTTGTTCTTGGCCATGTTGGTGTGGACAAAGTTGACAATATCGGGACGAATGGGTGCCTTAAAGACAGCAGGAAGAGGAACAGTGCTAGCGACATTCTTGCCACTATCGGCATAGACGTTGATGACAGGTCTGGCAGCGGACTAAAAAGATCAAAACAATTAATAATCTAAAGATCAATATATATATCTTCCATCATCTCCTTCAAAAAAAATAAGATATAATCGTAAATAAGTTGATTTACTGACTAACTGTGTTGATGAAGAAAACGATGGATGTGCAATGGTGGAGATGTTACCATCTTTATTAGTTTATAAGATTGTGAGAAGGATTCAAAGAAATATCTTTCTGAAAGGACTTTGTTGTCTTTTATAGGTTGAGCTCAACCCGGGCCGGACATGCATTTATGTCAATGCGCCGTCTGGAATTAAAACATCTGTTTTCTCCATAAGCTTATGTCTAGCGTACGTTCAACAGAAGAACTTGAAAGGTTATCGAACATTTCAGTTGACCATAATATCCCTGTAAAACTGTATTTTCGGTCTGCAGAGTTATTGCTTAAACAAGCTCGAGTTTATAAACTTGAAGATGACCTGGAGCATGCTTATATACTCTACATGAAATACACAAAGTAACCACATCTCAACCACCTACAGACATTGCCAGACTGCTAAAACTTTGTACATTTAGTCTAGGTCTCAATGAGCTACCTAAACATCCAGCCTATAGAAAAGTAGAAAATAAGAAAAATATCAAATCTTTAAATAAAGTAAATATGTGCAACGAAAAAAAAATAAATAAAAAAAAAGCTTGGCAATCACCATTAACATAACATGAAGAACTGTTTAGAAGCACTTGAAGCATTGGAATACCTGAAACCTCAGCTGGATGAAAAATATCTAAATTATAAAAAGGAGCAACAACATCAACAAGTAAAAGTAACAAAAACACCACAGACAGAGACTATGCAGCATGCTTTAAGGCCTCTGTCAGTTGATAGCTTAGATAATCATATGAAGGAATGGAACTTACAAGAAGCTTTAGAGGGGGTTGCAGGTGTCGGATACAGTGAAGCAGCAATAGATCAAAGGTAGTGTTAAAGAACAACAATAATAAGTATCTTGCTTATGAACGTGTACATAGTTTATACAATCCCTCTCAAAAAACGAATTACCCTGATTTACTCTTACTTAATCAAAGTGATAAGTAAAGACGATTCGCTTATTAAAATACACCTTAATAATTTTTTACCCTTTAGATACAACTACCAGGCAACATACCGTAGTCATCTTCCAACATCTGCACAAACGCCGTCACCACCAAAATTGCCTCCTAAAATATCAGCTCAGCAGTCCAACTATCCAGTCATTCCACCGAAGATACCTCTTAGTGCAGATGTACCCAAGTTGCCACCAAAAATTAAAATAAGCTCAGGCCCAACTGTAGATGGTAACTAACTGTGTATAGTTTTAACAAAAGTACATTCTAAATATTATTTATGTAGCATCCTCAGAAAGAGGGGAACCCTTACGACAAATGATACTTCCAGAGTTTTTGCAAAGAAAGTTTTTGTCAATCGCAGAGCCCAATACCCGCAATAAGATTGAAACTTGCGGTATCTTGGCCGGCAAATTAGTAAGCAAAAAGAAATAAGATAGCGTTATCATCTAATAAATATTTATGTAGAAAAATAATACACTAAACATTACAACTTTAATAATTCCCAAACAAAAAGGCACACCCGATACATGTACTACCGAAAACGAAGAAGAACTATTTGATATTCAAGACAAGCATGATTTACTTACATTTGGCTGGATCCATGTAGGATACTTACATTATGAAAAATTATAATAATAATGATAATAACATATCAAATAGACGCACCCAACGCAATCTTGCTTCTTAAGTTCTGTTGATTTGCATACACATTGCTCTTATCAGCTTATGCTACCAGAAGCAATAGCCATTGTTTGCTCACCATCACAATCACCAGAGTACATATTATTGCTTATGTATATTTAACCTCTCTAATATTTCATTTCCGTATAGTTTTGGCATCTTTCGATTAACAGATCCGCCAGGACTAGATATTATCAGTAATTGTAAAAAACAGCCCGCGTTTCATCCTCACCCGGATTTACCAATTTATACTGTAAGACATTCACAGAAAGACAGAAAAATATATTAACTCTTTTGTACTATAAGGATGTTGTGAATGATGGTCACGTCAAAGTATTGGATTACGATTTTAATGTATTAGATTTAAGAAAATAGTTTATTTGCCTATACAAAATTGTCCAAATAAAACATCGAGCACTTTATCTACATCTATGCGCCCTGTAATTCTGCCCAAGGCATTTCCTGCTAACCTTAATTCTTCTGCTGATAGAACAATCTCTTCTGCAGGCATATCTTTATAACAGCAATAATAAATAAATGGTAATCAAATAAATATATACACATTATTTTACCTAGAAATGCTTTTAAAGATCGAACACATTCTTCAAGATGATTTCGGTGTCTGGCTTGGGTTATTAATACAGGACTTGCCAAAGCCTCATCATACCTTTATAATAATTAAAAATCATAAAACAATATAAAGTTTAGCTTATATATACCGCGACTTAAGTATATCAATGAGCTCTGTTAAAAACTGATCCATGCCTAAACCTGTCTCGCAGCTTACTGTCCATACTTTCTTTGCATTCACTTTTTTTTTAATTTTTTTAGATATATCCGACAGCTCCTGGTGAGATATAGTATCCTCTTTGTTTAGTATCACATATGTATCATTATCGATCATTTGTTCAATCATTGGGTCAATAGACGCTCCATTATCTAAGGGTAGCATACAAATCTTTATATCCGAATTATCAATTCTAACATAAAGTGCGTTATTATTAGTGTAAAGAATAGTATTTGTCTACCTATTCTTGGCTCTCTTAATGCCTTCCATTTCGATTGTATCCTCTGATTCTCTTAAACCTGCAGTATCACACAATATAACTGGAAATCCACCCAAGTCAAGTTTAACCTCCACGATATCTCTTGTCGTACCCGGAATGTTTGATACAATGGCCGCTTCTCTTTTAGTCAGTTTGTTTAAAAGAGTGCTTTTTCCCGCATTTGGTGGGCCCATGATTGCTACATGAACACCACTACGCACAATCTCGCCCACACGACTATCATCTAAATGTTTTGATATTGATTCATATAGCCTTTTGACCTTTTGAGTAACTGAAAAAAAAGGGCTTAGAATTGATCAATGTATACCGTATTCCTTCCTATACCTTCATCTAATACTCCATCTTCAATGTTCTCATCTTCACCAAAATCTATAACAGCTTCTGTTGTTGCCATGCATTCAATTATTTCCTTTCTCCAATTCTCATAAGGCACCCTGAGGCCTCCCTGTTTGGTATGAAGGTTAACTGACTAATTATTCTTTCTTTCTACTAAATGTACCTCAGCCTGCTGCATAGCGAGCTTCCTTTGAATCTCTGTCTCTGCATTCAGCAAATCTGCTAGTCCTTCCAATTCTGTAAGGTCTAACTTGTCATTATCAAAGGCTCTGACATGCTTGATTTAGAATGATAAAATGTGCGTAGCTTTTGTTGTACCTCTTTGCAAATTCTCCTTGATCCGCCATTCTAAAATCGTCTATTTCCTTCAGTGCATCGAGTACACCTCTTATTACGGCATTTCCTCCATGAATCTGTAATTCTACAGAATCTTCTCCTGTAAAGCTGTGAGGTCCAGGAAACCAGAGAACAAGCCCACGATCCAGTGTTTCGCCACTGATTGGGTGTCTTATACGTCTAAAGTTGGCTTTTCTAGGCTCTATCCGTTCGCTTCTCAGCGTCATTTTCTCTATAGTCTTACATAAATAGGTGTAAGTTTGTTGCTGCAGCTGATCACATTGTACACATTACTTTTTTGGCGCTTCTCCCTGATATACGAATAACAGCTACACCGGCTTTTCCTGGAGAAGTAGAAAGGGCATATATTGTTTCCGGTCGTTGAATAGTACTTATACTACGTCCATTATAAGGTGCTGTACACCTTTGCAAAATTGACTTGGAAAATCTATGCATGTTGAGAAAACAAAAAAGAAAGTCCCTTTTAATTTTTTCTTTCTTTGAACTTTTTTTAGATGCATCGATTAACGACGATTCTTGAGAAATCAAGTTTCTTTAAGCCCCAAAGGATTACCTATTACTTGAATCAAGCTAATTACAAGACAGTAGCCGAAACAACAGTACCAATTTCAAACCGTCAAAAATTTAAGCAGATTCAACCTTCACCGAAATTATATGAAAAGCTGGAAAAGCTAGGATTTGGTACCTTGTTAAGAACAAAGCGTTATGCTGGCCTTCATAAGCAGAAACAAAGGCAAGAACAAAAACAACTAAAATGGAAGGATCAAGCAGGATCTGTACCTGAGCCAAAGTATCATGTAATAGAAAAGCAATTTCCTGTTTGAATCATAACCTAAATCTTTTGTAGTTTCCTTTGCTTTCGTTTTTTGCTGGCGCCAAAGTACACACCTCAATTCCACCTGAAAGCCTTGAAGAGATTGCCTTTGTTGGTAAGCAAAGAATACGACAAAAACAAATTCAAAAAAAATTCTTAATTGTTTTAAAATAAGGAAGATCGAATGTTGGCAAGTCAAGTTTATTAAATAGCTTAGCAGAGACAACCATTGTTCGTACCTCAGATAAGCCAGGTCTTACACAGCAACTTAACTTTTTTAACGTTGGCAAATTATTCCATATGGTTGACATGCCAGGTTACGGCTTTGCTTTTGCAGATGAAGCGGAAAGAGCTAAATGGAGAGAATTGGTATTAGAGCAAAGCAGGACTGAAGGAAACGAATCTAACGATATTGTGTAGATGGAAACCTATATATCAAGTAGAAAGACATTGAAGCGAGTTTATGTTGTGCTAGACGCAAGGCATGGAATAAAAGTGGCAGATGTAGATTTTTTGAAAATGCTAGACAGGTGAGAGAGAGCTTTGTGTTATTTATATGCAATGCGTATATAAATTTTTATGTCATAGCAAACGTGTCAAATTTCAAATTGTTTTGACAAAATGTGATCTTCTTGTACTTCCTGATTTGGCAAAACGAATCACAGTGGTTGAAAATGATATCAAACAATTTCGCAATGCCGTCCAGGCTGTCATTGCTGTCAGTTCAAAGACATCATCGGGTATAAACCAACTCAGAAAGGAGATGCTATTTTTAACAAATCATTTGAAACCCAAAGAGTTTTATGAAGCTATCGAGGAACAAAAGAAGGAGAAACTCGAAAGAAGAAAAAGAAAAGATCATTAAAACATTAGGTTCCTGTTTCTTTTTTTTCTTTTTTCATGCCTTTAAGCATAGAAAATAAGGCATAATTTTTTTAAAAAAATAAAAACAAAAAAAAAAGCATAGAAGATTGTACATAAAAAGATATATAAGAAAGAGTAAACATGAATTACAAAAAATGTGAACATTAAACATTTGTTCTTGTAAATATGAAAAAGAAAAGAGAAAGGGAAGTAATGATAATAAATATGAGGTACCAGACCAGAATTAACCTATCAACTAAAGGTTTCTAAAAGAAACCTGCTGTTTTTCTTCCTTTTGATCTCTTCAGTGAGGCCAGCTGCATCATTGCGACCGCCGCATCCACTTCCCCTAAACCCTCTTGTGTTGGATTAGGAGGCGGTGAATCCAAAGTGGTAGTGCGTATGACCGAACGTAGAGGGGGTAGATGTATGGGCCCTTTGCCAACAGGGTGGCTTGCAAATGGAGAAAGGAGAGATGGCTGCAAGGACATGCGTCGATGATTTATGGAAAGGAAGTGTTCATTATCGCTTGAAGCATTTCTTCTTGATGGCATTCCGGCTGTTCTTTCATCAAAACTTGAACGTCTGTACTGCTCAGACTTTTGCACAAAAGAATATTGAGGTGGAGGTGAAAGCATAAAAGTGTTTTGTGGCAGCCGATGACTGTTGTAGTGCTCTAAGTTAGCTGAAAACGCCCTGATAAGGTATGGATCATAATATTGATGAGGGGGTGAAAAGGGAATACTTGATCTTAATTGTTGAGATGGTAGATAAGGACTAGCGAAGCCTAGGCTTTCTCTTTTTGGTATATCCTTGACGCTCTGCCTCCGTTTTTCATTCCCGTTTGTCTGATAGATATTTCGAGTGTTGTGACTCTGTAGATAAGGGACATGTTTAGGATAAGGATGACTTGTCATAACTGAGTGCGTATCTTGATAATTCATAGAATAATCCAGCTTGTTTTGATAATTTTGTTCCAAAGTTTTATCTGCAGAAGATAATTTCCTTTTCCGTGAGCTTACCCTGTTTTATATTAGAAGAAAAATGAGCGATTTAAGGAGGACAACAGCTTATTTCTTACATTTGTACTCTGTGTTCCTTTCGAATGCGAATTCTGGCACCCTGATCGGAGAATGAACGTGAAAGAAAGGTGGATTCAAGCATGCCTGGAAAATTTTTGGTGGAATAGACTTGGAAGATATCTGAATAGGTTGATTTCAAGTTGGTTACTCCCATTTCATCTATGCTGAATACTGAGAATTTAAGTCTAAATTTCCCTTCTGATTTAACAGAAAGGTCTCCAAATACAAAAAATCCACCGTCTGTTTTATATAAATTAAGCTGCATATCCTTCATTTACTGCTTTTATATGTACCTTGATTATTGACATCCTTTAATTTGTACATGGACGATGTTGTTTGTCCAGATAATATGTTTTGTGATATGCTCACAATTTCTTCAAGAGTATCAGGATCAGCCAATGATACACACATGAACAAATATGGATTTTGTAAGAAATGCCTGTCAAGTTTAAACGATTAGTCGTTCAATAGGAACATGATACTAAATGTTTTTCTTTTACTGTGATTCTTGTGTATTTGTATTGTCTAATTCTATTTGCACAATAGGCGGTGGGTCTACTGGACGACGGTCTGTTTTTATTGATTGTTAGGTCCAATTAAGTTTCCCTTTTATTGTATTTACCTTTCTCATTATTTGTACTACTGCGAGCCTGTACTGGCTGTTGGCGGACACTAAGGATAAGTCGACTGGAAACAAATTAGATACTTGTTTGTGTTTTTCACATAAAAAAAATACTTTACTTTGAATCTGTGTGTTGCATAGCAGCAGAATTTGATGTTAAATAATTATAGTTATTTAAGGTACTACCTCTGGACATTTATGTAAAGGATATGTAGGAAAAGAGAAAAATAAAAGAATAAAATGAGACTATTACAAATTATATTGTCTTTATCAAAAAGTTGTAGCTGAAAGAGGAAGTGGATTTGTTATAAAAAATATGGAAATTATGTATGTGCGTAGCTACAAGTCGGTAAATACAACGGCTTTTAATAAATATAAAGTGACAGAAATATAAAAAAGAGTAATAATAATAATAATAAAAAAAAGGAAGAGAGATGAAAGAATGATGTTGAAAGTAAAACCCTTATTTTTTTTCTACAGCTATTTTATATGAAAATGAGTTTAGATAAATAGGGATTGGTTATTAACCTAGATGTATGTTAACATCAGTCAAGTATGTCTATGTGCATCCCAAGTAACTATATACACTTAATCAAGTACTGCAATCCCGGTCTTTCTATTATTATTTCTAAAATTGGCAGACTCGTAAAATAGACTGACAAAAGGGAGAGAGTTTTTAGAAAACAAACTTGGGTACTTACGGGGTAAAACATCATAATTTATCACTGACCCGCTAATCTGTCCGAAGATAAATAATCATAAACACTTTGTTCCTATTCTACATTATTAAAATTGCCTTAGACTTCCTTTTAATTGCATGCTTGGTGACCGTATATCTCATAAAACACTTTCAATCTAATATTTTTTTTTTCTAATTTTAGTTTTAGGTCAAGTTTGCTCCCTTTTGTTTCCCTGATCTTGGATCATACCACATGGATTTTCTTCTTTAATCAAAACTATAACAAGTTTTTTCTTGCTGTAAACAAGCGGCTTTTATCAGTGCGTAAAAGTAGAGCCTATAAGAGTGATAAAGCCATTAAGGAAACAATCATTGATCCAAGTTTAAATTCATTTTATGAAATAATAACTTAAAAAGAAATAGTACATTATTTTAAAGTTACACCTTCAACCGCTTCAGAAATAAAGTGTTATTGTTGATCAAGTAACAACACGAAATATTCATCTCCTTTTACCCAAAGAAACTCTTTGCCCTATTTTTTTTTTTTTTTTTTTTTTTTCTCACTCAAAACAATAAGCAAAATAATAATTTAGGAACAATATATAAGCAATAAAGACACTCGTGGTATTTTGATTGCATCGTTTTCTCGGGAATGCTATGCTTTTTTTTTTGTGTATTTTCAGGTACAAAATGATGCATGCTTCTTTTCTTTTTTTAAAAAAAAGGAGGGGGGGAGGGAATGAAATGGGATGTAAAATGGCAAACATCATACATTTGATCAAATGATGGGATAAAGAGAATACAAATCAAAAAGCAAAAGAATATATATAATCCTACAAAGCGGAATTAAGGTACTCTTGTGCCCTTGTTGTAGTATGACAAATGCTCCTGTGTCCTCGGCAAACAACTATAATTCATGCCGTTGAGTTAGAACGTCCCTTCCTCCTGAATGATTTCCCTTGGAGTTATGGTTACCATAGAATAGATGCAGATTATAAAAAAGATGTACAAACATCGATTTTAAGGGTTTTCTATCCGTAATTTATCATTCATTGTTTTCCCTTTTGTTTTATTTATCTTAAATTCAATTTATATGACAGTCTTTAATGCACAATGTTTAATTCTAATCATTAGCCACACACTCACAAAGTCGTCATCACTGCTAATTTGCAGATGACAACACTTGAGAAAAAATGAATTGACAAATGAGAAGAGACGGATGTTTATTGAATCACGAAATAGGATATGGAGTACTTTTAAAATTGTTTTATGAGTCAGTATCATCATGATCACCCACTCTCTTTCTTTCTCTCTTTCTCTACCTTTCTACTACCCCTGCAGTAATTACCCTGTTATTGATTCAGTATTCAATCAGGATGATAATAAATCTTGGTTATAAAGATATGTCTCCTATTTGGAGAATAGTTACTCCTGTTGCATATCTGGACAAATAATGTGAAACTGCCTTGTTAATTAAAGTGCCTTTTTGTGCACTATGCTTACACGTGTGCGTGCAAAGGTACTCTTTTTATATATAAAAGAAAAAGGAGAGTAAAATCAAAGGTATAACTTCATAGAATCATTTGTATCTTTATTAAACATGCTCAACTGTACCTAACCATCAGTACATCATGAAATCTCAATTAAAATTCTCTAGAACGTCTTTATTATAAAATATGGTTCAGATACATTATGAGATTATAAATAAGCAATCACTATTGAATTCATCAAGACTATTTTTTAAAAAAAAAGTCTTTTTTGTATTGTCGAAGCCAACTGAGTGTTATTATAAGGACTTTGTAAATAAGAATTGAAAGAGTAATCAATAGTTCATTAAGCTTGTTTCAGAGGTGAAATGGATATTATTATTATAAGCCTCTTTTGATTTGTCATGTAAATAACAAACATTGACCTTTTTATTTTCCCTTTTATGCTATTATGAATCCGTTTCCCTCCTTTTTTTAAACTCAATGCATAGCATGTCTATTGAGCAGTTTTCATATAAAAGTAGCATACTTTTGTAATTTGCCTGTTGCTTTTGTCATCCTTTTTCTCACAACTCTCTTAAACCTTTATTCTTTTCATCCGTCTTCTTTTCCTTTCCTAATTCTGTACTTGTGACGTAAATGAGTAAAAAACATCCAAGAGTACTTGATGCGTCAGATTGTTAATATATCTTTATTGCCTAATTCTATCAAATGACAATGTTAATAAGATCCATGTTGTGTAACTATCGAGGAATTTTTAAGGAGTTCATATGTCTTTGTACCTGATACCCTGCATAAGAAGTGGAGGGTTTTGAAGCTTACAATAATCTTCATCTAATAATCAATTACATCTACCTCAGTATGATATCCATCTTCACCAAGGCAGATCCAACCATTATTAACTATTCTTTTTTCCTTTTTTTTTTTTTTTTTTAAAAAAAAAAAAAAAAAAAAGAAACAAAGGGCGCATTATTAGTTATGTTAACATAGACTTTACTCTTAACAATCTTGTGTATCTTTGAAAATCATGTGTTTAAAATACAAATCTCCTTTGGAAGGCTTTATTTGTAGCAGTGTCCATTCAATAATATTTTTCTCTTTGATACCTGGATTCGATCTGTTCGGCAAAAACAAGCCTTATTTAAACGTCAACTTATTCAAGTAGACTCAACAAAAGTATTCTGTGAGTATTTACTGCAACCTAAGTGTTTGCAATAGAAACGATCGTCTTTATATTTCATGAGAGTCAACACTCTCTCATTATTCTTCGGCTCTATGCACTCTTGGATCTACTTTTTATCTTTGGCATTTTACAGCCAGTTTTAAAATTCTCAGCAAGCACCTCTCTTATGATTTAGCAAAGTAAAGTAATAAAATACTTGCCCCTTTATTTGATTTAATCTTTTCATATCAAATCTCAACTGTGTAATCAAGCACAGTGTTTTATCCTAGGAAGACCTTAGAGCTACAGGAACGTTTAGGAACATACAATGGTACACCTAACTCTCTATTAAACTATTTGGTTCAACACCGATCAACAAACTCTATTCTATAAAGAGTCGTCAACAAGCCCAAAGGCTCGGTTAACATTCGTTTACAGCATCAAATTTCTGTTTATGGTGGGGTACACATTGCCAATATACTCATATTCTTCAAGTTGTAGCATCTTCTGCGTATTAAAAATCTTTTAAAAAGCGTCTGTAGAAATATATCTTTTATTGTGTATTAATGCATAACTTGTAACCTGTTTCCCAGGATTGCCAAAACAGCTTTAGGTCAACTATAAAACAAAGGTGGCTTTCTATTACTGATCGTAAAAGTTCAGTAAAAATTCTCCAGTTTCCATATATTAATGCATTATTGCTAAACTGTTATTAAAGAATACGGGGCTTCCTGTACAAGTCCCTGGTATCTACATTACTGTCTTCATTTGATGCTCCTTCACATATCATTCCTATAGTATTAAAACATTCTAGATCTTGTGGTAGCATAAAAGATCTCCATTTGCTAATTTACGTGTTTAGTCCTCTATACTCCTGCCAAAAGCGATCTGACAATATCTTTGCAGACCAGTCTAATCATTCTTTTCAAAAATATATGCAAACAAGACCCACAAGAAAAAAAAAAACCAAATTTAGCAAGTTTCTCTAAATACAAAATGTATATCATTGCTTTGAGCGAGATTTCTTTTCAAATGGTATACAATTCAAAAATAAGCAACACGGTGGTTCTCTAAATGTCTTACAAAAAATAAAAATACTGTTCTAATGGAATCTTACCTCCAAGCCGTTTTTTGCATCTTTATTGTCATCTCAATCCAACAACGGTGATTTTGACAATGAAAACCATCAAACTGAATCAAGTATCAGCTTTGACCTATTCATTGAACAAATAAACTATGATGATATCACATAACAGCAATGAACAACCGTCAATTAAAGATAATTTTCAGCTTCAACACAAATTCATAAATCATAGATATAGATAACAATCACTGGAAGGCCGTTATCAATAGTTCTATGCATCATATTTCCAGAAATGTATGGTACACACTTTTCCATAAAAATTTATCCGCTCGATCCAATTTGCACAGAATCATCCCAGCAAATGTAGAAGACGAACGTTATCAACTGCGTAAATTACCAGAAACAAAGTAGTCAATACTCTATTTGCATTCAAAAACAAAACTTGTGGAAAGCGACTCAATATTCCAGGATTTATTTACACTTAGTCTATCCAAGTGTTTTGTCTTAGATTGCCCTGACAAGTTTACAATACATGCTTTATTTTCCTACGGTTATCCAATCTGTATGGAAAGCTCGCTGGGTAATAATTTTTTGAATAGACTCCTGTCTTGGACAAGCTTGTCATCATTTAAATCTAGAAAAAACTATCGAAACGATCTTTTTACAATTCTTTATGCTAATATCTTTGTATTTTTATAACAAAATGCTGCTTAATACATCTATATCACGTTTATATCATTATACTCTTTAACAAGTTTTAATAAATATTAAAATTTTCATTTACAAAAAAAAAAGTAAAGGCACTGCATGTGGCTTGAAATTTTACTTGCTTATTTTTGAAACTTGGTCCTGTTAAAAAAATATTTATCATTTTTTTTTTTTAAAACACTGAATCATGCCTCAAGCAACAAAGAGAAAAAGATCTTCCAGTGAAAGCTTCAAGGAAGTACGTCAAAAGATTAGAGCCTTAGAAGCAAGTTTATCAGACAAATCGAATTTGAACAACATTGTTGAAGTCTTCAAATATGCAAAGAGTGACAATCCTCAAATAGTACATGCGGCAATACACTCACTCAACCGCTCATTCACTTCCTTTTTAATGAAAGGAGATCTTCAAAAAGTGAAAAATACAGATCAACCTTCCGCCAAGGATAAAGTTCAGATTTGGCTTCGTGGACAGTATATTGATTTCCTTGTTCATGTTCGAAGTTTGCTTTCGAGCGATGAACCCGGACTTCAACTTCCTGCACTTAACATATTGATGAACAATATAAAGTCAGAATCTGAAAACGTTATGAATTTGAATGGTTCTTATCATTTTGCCAATAATGTTTATGGCCCCATTGTTAAAGCAATCATTAGTAATGCAAACTTTAACGATCACCTTCGAAAAGAATTGGTAGACAAGTATCTGAATATATATGACGATTTGAGACACTACTTTTTTAAAGATGCTGCGTAAGTTGATAGTCCAGGATAGGTGACATGTTATCTAACTTTAATCTTAGTGAAATAATGGAACACGCTTATGAAATAAAAGAAAGGACTACTGAAATAAAACAACAAAAGAAAAAGATCAAGTTAAGTGGAAACGAGGAGAAGCCAGAGAATCTCAGTTTGATGGCCAGTAATGTCCTTTCTATTCTGGAAAACATCAATACAATGCCAACTGAAGTTTCAGAAATTGATGAATTTTGGACTGTGAATCCAGGTCAATACGAAAGTAAAAACGAAAAGGTCAAGACGGAGGATGAGGAGCTTTTAGGTGATGAAGGTTTACTTTCTGATACGGAAGAGCCAGAAGAAGACGTGACAAACAAGCAAAAGAAAAAGACACATCCTTTACTTCAGCTTGGTGTTCATCGTCGAGGATTTTCCGAATGTTGGCTTAAACTTTTAAAATTACCCCTTACAGAGGAAATGTATAGAAAGGTTTTGTTGATATTGCACAAGCGAATCTTGCCACACATGTCAGAGCCAAAATTATTGATGGATTTCTTGACAGATTCATACAACATTGGAGGTGCTGTTAGTTTATTGGCATTGAATGGATTGTTTACTTTAATTACTGAGCACAACTTGTAAGCGATATTATAAAAGAGAGAACATAAGATAATAACAAATATTCTGTGTATAGAGACTATCCAGATTTTTACAAAAAACTCTATACTCTGTTGGATAGAAACGTGATGCATGTTAAATATAGATCCAGATTCTTTCGTTTATTGGAACTTTTCTTATCATCAGCGTAAGTATGATAGTTTTTCTTGTAGACAGTTTACTTAGAATGCAAATAGATATCTTCCTGCTGCATTGATAGCCGCATTTATCAAGCGTATGGGACGCTTATCACTGACCGCACCACCAGCAGCTTGTGTGATTATTATCCCATTCATTTATAATCTTTTGAAACGCCACCCTACTTGTATGTGTCTTATTCACAGTAATAAGTCTGTAGATAATGCTGCTACAGATCCATTTACCATGGAAGAGTTAGATCCTTATGAAAGTAAAGCAATTGACTCATCTCTTTGGGAAGTGAAAACATTGTCTGAACACTATTATGCCAATGTATCAACTCTTGCTAAAATATTTGGTGAACAATTCTTGAAACCAAAGTACAACCTTGAAGACTTTTTAGATCATACTTATGCAACAGTAAGTGTGCTCATCCATGTATTAAGTTAATTTTATTAATTTTCTTTCTGTAGTTCTTTGCAACTGAGATTGACCGTAAAAGGAAAAAAGCGCCAGCATTAAATTATGAGAAACCAGCGGAAAGCGTTTGGGAGATTTAATGCAAATAAATAGATTATCATTTCACTTCTTTGTCTTTATTTTTAATAGAAAACCTCTTTATTATACCTTTTTTTTTTACAAGCATTTATTCTGCATCTGCTTCTTCATCGTTTGTATCGAAAACACCTTTTGATCTCTTGGTACGCTCACGTTGATAAAATTCAGCCAAGATGTTTTGAGGAATACGATTTAATAATTCTTTAGGGAAGATACGAAGAAGAGACCAAGCGAGATCAAGAGATTCATAAATAGTTCTTGATTCATAAGCGCCTTGGGCAATAAATGTTCTTTCGAATTTTTCCAAGAATTCAAGAGACAATTTATCTTCTTGATTTAATGCTTCTTCACCAACAACAGCCTTCATGGCAGCTGCATCACGACCAATGGCGTATTTGGCATACTGTTAAAAATTGTGAGTCAATTATGAGTCCACTTGAAATAAAGATTTCTTTACCAATTGGTTAGAAACATCACCGTGATCTTTTCTAGTCATACCCTCACCAATGGCTGACTTCATAAGACGAGACAAAGAAGGCAACACGTTAATAGGAGGATAGATTTGACGATTGTCAAGTTGACGGTCAACAAAAATTTGGCCTTCAGTAATATAACCAGTTAAATCGGGAATAGGGTGGGTGATATCTATAGTAAAGAAAAAAAAAAAGGTGTCAAAAGATATTGTACTACATGCATCTATTTGTTTTACCATCATTAGGCATAGTTAAAATAGGGATCTGAGTAATAGAACCGTTACGTCCCTCAACTCTACCAGCACGTTCATAAATGGTTGACAAATCCGTGTACATGTAACCAGGATAACCACGACGACCAGGTACTTCTTCACGAGCAGCAGAAACTTCACGCAAAGCATCAGCATAAGAACTCATATCGGTCAGGATAACCAACACATGCTTTTCGAGTTGATAAGCATAGTATTCAGCAGTAGTCAAAGCAAGACGAGGTGTGATGATACGTTCGATACTATTTTCATAAATGAATTAAATGTACTGTATACTAGCTATATATACAATTTGCTTACGTAGGGTCATTTGCCAAGTTGAGGAAAAGAGTGACACGTTCCATAGAACCGTTTTCTTCAAAATCTTGTTTAAAGAAACGAGCAGTTTCCATGTTAACACCCATAGCACCAAATACGATAGAAAAGTTTTCTTCATGACCATCGTGAACGCCTTTAGTAGGAGCTAACTTTTGAACAAGGCCTGCTTGACGACAGATTTGAGCGGCAATATCGTTATGGGGAAGACCAGCGGCAGAGAAGATGGGAATCTTTTGACCACGAGCGATAGAGTTCATGGTATCAATAGCAGAAATACCAGTTTGAATCATTTCTTCAGGATAAATACGAGAGAAAGGGTTGATAGGAGAACCATCGATATCCAAGTAATCTTCTGCAAAGATCTTGGGGCCTTTGTCAATAGGTTTACCAGATCCGTTAAAAACACGACCCAACATGTCTTCAGAAACAGGAATACGTTGTGTTTCGCCAGTGAAAGTAACATGAGTTTGCTTAGCATCGATACCAGATGTTCCTTCAAAGACCTTACAAACATTTAAGTTTTATTTATATATTCTATATGATCATGGCTTTACCTGAACAACAGCCTTTTTTCCTTGAACCTCTAAAACTTTACCTTGACGAATGGTTCCATCAGGTAGAGTTAAGTTGACAATTTCAGAGAATTTAGGAAACTGTTTTATTTTAGTAAGCATCATGTAAACTAGAAGCCTGGAAGGCAACACTTACTTTAACGTTATCCAAGATGACCAAAGGGCCGTTGACACCGGTGACGGTACGATAATCTATTTCGTTTCAGCTACATTTTATCTTAACTTTTTGCTTGCATTACCTAAACGAGGCTTTGCAATGAAATCTCTAGTAACAGCGGACTTGTGAAGTTCAAAAGCTTCACGAGCACTAAGAGGTTTAGCCATTTTGTATTAAAAAGTTTTTTCCAAAAAAAAAAAAAAAAAAAAAAAAAAAAAAAAAAAAAAAAAAAAAAAAAAAGGAGGGCAAAGAAGTTTGTTTTCAGAGTTTCAAGTTTCATCGGTAATTGAATAAGTACGGTCTTATGTCACCGCTCAAATATGATTTAGATAACCCACTGCTGTTTTTCTTCAAATACATTCTGCAAAACTTTAATACATGCCAACCTTAGAACAGATATTCAAAAGCGATTTGATGAAGAAATGAACAGCTTTTTTCGTTCATGTGCTTTTTTCTGATTGCTCAAGAGCCTCATATCCTTCTGCAACAGTTACGGCAACAGTTGACACAATAAAATCATTGAGCGGCATAAATTTTTTACTCTATCTCTTTATGGCTGCAATTCCTTAGTTTTAGTTAATAGAGTAACTCTTTGATTCTGTGTTTCTCGGTTCTTAGTTAGCTTGCTTTTTTATAGTCATATCAAACTTTGTCATTAACATAGATTGCTTATAAACAGTCCTTCCTTAAGCAGAGAGAAGCATCTGTACAGTGCTCCCGATGCCATTTCGCGGTTTTTCAAATCCTAATTCGATGTTTTAACATTGACCAATTAGTGAGATTTAATTCTCCAGTTTATTATTTTTCGCAAAAGGAAATACTTAGCCAGAACCTGGTGGTTCCGGTTTTTGTATGGTAAACTACACTGCCAAGAAACGGTTGCTAGATTTGATCCTCATGTTACCACTATCTGCAAATTCTGTTGCGCTCCATTAGAAGACCTTCATCATTTGATTATCGACTGTCTCTTCAAGTGGTCAATATGGCAAGAAGTCCTCTCGCGTTTCTCACCCTATCTTGAGTTCTCCCCTGACGACGTCAGATCAATTTTACAGCATCTGTGCTACTTCAACTTTGTCGATAGTACTAAACTGGTAATTCTTAGCTCTTATACCTGTCTCTTCATATGGCGCGTCCACTGGCGGTATATTTTTTATAACACCCCTTTTTCGTCTCAACAGATTGTCTCCACAATATTTGAAAAGCTCTGATCTAGTTTACACTAAAAGCACACCTCTCAATATGACATGTGACTTTTTTTTATATCTTGTACTATTATTAATAAATATAAAACTTCTACAAAAAAAAAAGAAAGGAAATACTTATATTCAAGTAGAGGTGTTGGTTATTAAAGATATATACTATTATATGTGTGCTTTGTTGAGATAATTCTCAAAGTGATTCAGAGAATGCTGAATAAAATCCTTAACATAGCGAATGGGAACGTCATCACAAGTATCAGAAATCCTAGACTTCAAGTTGTTTTTGTCGCAAAATTTGCTACGTTTAACTTTGTTTTAACAATCGGCCAGAATTGCTCTATTGGATTAAGCTCTGGGAAATTAGAGAGAAGATAAACACATTTACATCCTCTGCTTGTGATCAGCTTATCCATTTCATTTGAGATATAAATAGGTACATTGTTCATAACTAGATAAAGCCCTTTCATTTCTGGTAGCTTATCCATCATATTCAATGTATTTGAAACGAATTTTAAATAATAGCCTGTCGTAGTTCTTTTAGAAACTGCTTAATTTGACCTACCTGCTTTTCTTTTTTAGGAGGCTCTGGGATTCACATTCCAATATTCAAAGCACCAAAAGGAGATATAGCACCAAGTACAGAGTGAGATAATGCCTTATTCAATAATGTAGTAAATATAACTAGAGCATCACGTGTAGAGCGGACAGTAGATGGACTCATGTTGGTATTGAATACAGATTCATCAATAAAAACGCAACTTCTCAAAAAATACATGTCACTTTCTGCCCACTGCTTTACCCAAGCTCGATGCTCCTCAAATCTACTCTCATCATTTCTTGCCACAGGATGAAGGGTAACATTTTCATTGTTAAATTGCACACATGCAATATAAAATCAACAATAACAGTATCCCTTAAGCTGAAATTTTCAAATTACTTCATCAAACTTTCTATTGTATCTGATATTCTCGCCTGCGGGTGTTTATCAAAGAACTTGATAAGGAATTTTTTCATGCGTTCTATATTTAATTTTCTTGCGATTGACCTTGTTCGTTTGTTTTTCATAGACATCCCAATCAGGTTCATTCCTTAATCTCTGTGCCCAGCCTTGAGCAATACGCGGCCTTAAAAAAATTGGTTTTTCCTTATTTTCCAAAAAAACCTTTTTTGGCCCCCCGGGCAAAAGGGGAAAACTTTCCCCAAAAGCTTTTTTAAATTTTAAAAGGTTTTCCCCCCCCTTTTTGGGTTTACCCCAAGGCTTTGGGGTTCCCGAATTTTTCCCAAATTTTGGGGGGTTTTTAAACCCCAAAAAAAATTTTTTTTCCCCCCTTTTTAAAGAAAAAGTTTCCCCCCCAAAAAAAATTTTCCCTTTTTTTCCCCCTGGGGGAAAAAAAAAAAAAAAAAAAAAAAAAAAAAAAAAAAAAAAAAAAAAAAAAAAAAAACGATATTCCTTTTTGAATAGTTGAAAATAGGAACTGCTATTTAAAAAATGAAAAACCATAAACTGGAAAATTAAATATTAATTGGTCAATGTTAAAACATCGAATTAGGATTTGAAAAGTCGCGAAAATGAAACAAAAAACCGCGAAATGGTATCGGTAGCGCTGTATTATTCTTATACAACTCGAAGTGATATTTTATGTGTAAGATATATTTAACTTATACAGAACATACTATCTATAAAATAACGTTTCCTATCTATTTTTTAATAAATATGTATTATCAAAACATTGCATTTTACCATCTCTGTATCTTTTACTGATTTCTATCTCCTTGCATTTGATAAAACGTTAGACCACACATTCAAACTTTAGCTAAGACCATCATGCTATGTCTAGAATTATTTAAGACTTTGTCACTTGGGATAAACAACAGTCTGGTTGCGCCAAATACAAAATCAAATGCTTTTTATCATTTTTATTAACATTGGTTGGCAAAAGATTGAAACAAAAGTTCACACATTCATTACCTGGCTCAGTCAATCATTTAAACATATATGATTTTAGGAATAAATGTCACGCTGATTTGTCGTTTTTATATATTGGTTTTATTATAAAAGTTGCAAAAATGCGATATTACTTTCTGAAAATAGTACATATGTTCCATCTATGGTAATATTGATTTTGAAAATTGAATTCTATTGGCTGTATTTGTGACAATGGATCTTATGCTATTTACAATGTAATTCAGTCAATGATTTCATCGATATTCAACAAGCAAGAGATTTTAACGAACATTACAAACCATTCTGACCAACTTGTCATGCTTAATTTATCTTTGATCAACAAGGGACTGAATAGATAAAATAAATTCGACATGAAGTCCAAATAAGAGCAGCCTTAATATCCTGTAATATGAATTTCGTCATTTCTAGTTTTTTTTTTTTTTTATTTTTATTAACATGACTGAGCAGCATTCTGCAAATAATCTTGGCAAAAACAAACTAACCCTTTCTTCAGTACGTCCTCTATCAGTCCTTATACCACCATCTTGGTCTTCTTCAGATGTACAACAATCTCCATCACAAAATGCAGTGAGCCCTTCTAATTCATTACCAACCTTATCGTTTGATCAACTATCTTTGTATGCTAAAAAAATATCAACTTCAGGCTTTAATCCTTTTAGTATTTCTTCATCCTCATCTTCTTCTACTACTTCATCTGTAAAAAACAACAAAAGTGATGAGCACAAAAAAAAAGCTCTTGAACTAAAAATAGGGCAAGGTAGACTTGACTTGGCTTGTCTTTTTCCTTACTGACCTCTTGTTTAGCCTTAGATGCATTTTTGCAAGCCTTTTTATTCTCCTTGAATGATAGTTCACTTAGGCTTTATACAATATCAGATCATATTCAACGTAAAGTGCCTCGCCTTGTAGAATTAAAAAAGAAAATACGACAACAAAGCGACAAGGTAGAGACGGCAAATTTCGATATCCAAGATGCACAAAGGAGTATTTGTGACATGGAACGCATAGAATCATTTGCTAATATACTCAGTATGATTGAATTATCTCGTAATATTGTTCACAATAGCAAGAAAGGATAATTCTTTTGTTTATTTCACACAATACAGCCTGGACAATAAACTGAACACTTGCTTTATACAAGCTATTTTTAAGCACTTCGGGTAGAAAACGTCTTTGATACGACACTCCAATTAAACATCAAGGCATTAAGCAACTCTATTATCCCAATGACCAAAATAATAGGTGAGTACACAGTGTACCAAGTAACCTGGCGCATCTTTTCAATCCATTCAGAACGTTCACGCCTGAATACAACATGAGAAATCCACTGAAGGAGCCTAAATACGACATCGACAAGAACGCCTGGGATAAGCATATTCAAAGCTGGCTTTACACCTAAACATCGTTTGATGACCCATTCATTTTTTATGCTTTCCTTGCGTTTATAGATGTCCAACAAAGTAGTCAAAAAGGACGCTGTCAAAAGAGATCCTAAAACGATAATTGTAGCAAATAAATAAAACACAAGCAAAATTCCAGCTATTTGAGGATGATAATAAAGTATATCGGCTATTTCGGGTGCACTGCCATGTATATCTTAGTCTTACTTTTTTTTTGTTTGTTTATTATTATACTTACTGAAGAGCACCTAATACCAAAAAACGCAACATTGATAGTGGGTTAACATCTTCATATTGTAGTGCGCTAAGAGCTACCCAGAAGCCCAATATGACAAGTAAAGAAAGCCTGAAGACCCACAAGCTATTGACAATGCATTGAGCTACAATATAGTTCGTTTTAGCAACAGCCCAATATAAGTCATTAGCGGACGAAGAGGCAAAGATACGCAAAAACATCATTGGTGTGGCCAAGACCAGCAAGTCAAAAGAAACAGATAGCAAACTGTACGCTTTTTGTACATCTTCCACTACTAACAGTGCAAAAAAGCGAATGATAGCAGACGAAGTTAGAAGTCCAACTGTAATAAATGAGAGATAAGACGACAGTTTTTTTAAGTATACAATCGGATTTGTCATGAACTTAATCAATTCCAAAAGCAAATCCGAGAACATAAACACATAATAAACATATTCAAAGGCAAAAGGTGTGTCTGAAGTATAGTCCAAATTCGAAAGCGTAGCCAGGTGGAAACTTGTGTATATCATGGTAGAAACCAATGCAATGATTGCCTGGTAACGAGGACTTGCGCAACGAGCAAAGAAATCAGAGAATGTATTAGAAATAACCATCCATACAAAGTTTCTGGGTTGGTGATCAATCCGATTTGACCAGATTCTGGCTGGATGGTTAGGATCCTGATGCCAATCAGGCCCCGATCTCCACAATTCCTATAAAAAAGTTACTTATAGTTTATACATATTGATAAAATACAAGAATGTTACCTCAATGACTAATTGAACTCTTTTATCAGATAATACCAATTGACTATTGTTTTCAACAGCCCATTCCAAAGCTAAAAGAGCAGTAAAAGTGAGCAAACTGTACAGCTTCAGTGATCGAAAGCTTTTTTTCTTACCTGAACGGCCGCCTAGCCATTTATATACAAGGATTTCTTTCAAAACCATTTGTTCAGTTGATGTACTTTTTGCCTTTACGCCTAAGCTTAAGGTTGTCAAAGCTAATGATTGGAAAAAAACATCAGTTTCGGTGGAAAGGCTGCTTGACTGACGTCGTTCGTGTAACAATGCCAAAATAGCACAAACAGAAGCATTTTTTGCAATACCAAAGATGCTTTCAGCAGAAGAGGGTAAATGCTGATATTCTTTTGTCTTTTGTCCTTCATCAACGGTCGTGTTATTCATAGCTTGGTCTGTATTCTGAGTTGTCGTTACAGTAACTTTGGTGTCACTATTATGAAGCAAAGCTTCATTTTGGTTTGGGAGCCAACCATGCCTTTCTTTCCATTTATCTGTTGCAAACTTTAAAGCATCAATGGCGAAGTCCCTTTTTCTCAAGTGTTTAATGAATTTCGGTTTGTGATCAATGGACCATTCACTGAATTTTCTTTTCAGCAAATGGTGTGAGTCACCACTATCAGTATCACTCTCACCACCACTATCACTGCTACTACTATCTGCTTCGTCCTTAGTAATATTTCGCTTAGGAACTACGCTTTTATGATTTAGATTTTTTTTAATTTCACTAAACACGAGAATATCTTGAATTTTTTCTATTAATTGATCAGTAGCTACAGTAGGTTGACTAGATGGAGTGACCGTGTTAGTCGATGATTGTTTGCTCGGAAGTTGCTCCGTTATTTCAATCACTGTTTGGCTGTTGTGGGAATTATAATTCGTAGCAGTCGTCTCCAAAAGACGTGTCTCTTCCGTTGTAGAACTTGAAGTGATTTTTGTTGGTATGGGTGAGCTTTGGGTAAGCCTTCTTTCGGTTTCTGACATTATTGATATATTTTTATATGCAAAAAAAAAGAAAGAAAGAAAAAGAAACGCGAGAAGGAGTCAAGAAGGGGCATTATATATTGTGAAACCACAGACAGGGTGTCACACAGTATTTTCGGAATAAGCTACTTAGCTGATATGGGGTTGCTGATGCTTTATTTCGAAAACACCATAGTAGCATAGTGCACATCATACTGCAGATAATAAGAACCTTTCTCTAATTCTCTAATGATAGTAACTTTATTAGCATATCCTAAGAAAATTGTACAGCTACTGAAGAAAAATCAAAAAAGGTCCTACGTAAAATTTTATAATATTTTTAGCACATCATAAAAATATCTTTCATTAGAAAAATGTCTATTACAGCTTAAAAATAACTACTATACAATAATAATGAGTGCAAAAATTAAAAATTAAGAAGTGCTACTCTCGTGTATGCTTCATGTTGTCAACAAGAAGTAACTCAGTTTACACTTTAAACACCAAGATTTCTTTTCTGCTTACGAATGAGTAATCTTAGACTTGAAAGCATCATTCATTTAAAATAAATAATATGAACAAGACAATTTATTTAGCGGCATTTGGGATGACTGATTAGAGAAATTTTTACACATAAATGTTTGAAATACACCATTTTCGGAAATAGATTGCACAAATACAGAAAATCTTTGCACACATAAAAAATCCAGATTGCATGGATGTCATTTTTGGATTGCACGCTGACCGAACTCGCTTTGCACACATAAAAAGTAAAGATTACATAACCTCTGAATTGCTTATTGCACAACTGTGCAATCTTTTACAAAGGCTCTTTAAACAAGTTGGTAGTTTTGAATCTGAATAACGACAGAATTCTCAAAGATCCTCCAAATAATAGACATTGTTACAAGTTTCGGTTATTCTGGTAGTTGATATTTCTTCTTTTAATAGTTATTCTCTTCTCATCTTGCTTTTGACCACAGAACATAAATTATCAATCTGATTGAGCTCTGGGAAGTATGGTGGTGTATATACATATTCATATCCGCGACTTGCAATTAGCTTCGCAATCCGAAATATGTATAGGAGCATTACATTGACTTTCTGCAATTGTTCTTTAGTGTAGCCATCGTTCAGTGTGTTTTTACCACGGTCTTTAATTTTCTTTTGGACTTTATCTTTGCCTTCACAGCCGCTACTACCACATATTCGTTGATTCCATGAGCTGTATTCCAATCATACAGAAACTGGGCACAATGATTGCCAATCAATAAAATAACACCATATGCTTGGCTCTCGATAATGCCGCGAAGCAAATCAATTTCTCTCCAATACAACTGAGTGATGAATCTGGCGAAGTGCCTGTACAGGATGATTGTAAACGTAGTAAAAGTGCATGCCAGCACAATTCACTACTCTGGTGGACTGAGACAAGAGAGGGCCCTGGATGTTTGGTAACAGGTCAGTTTCAGACATGAGAGTCCAAAAACGATTTTCTTTGTAAGAAAAGTAATTTCAATCGTCTGGTAGATCTACATCTTCCTGGAGGATCAAGTCAACAATTAATAATGGATTCATTTATTTAACCAGTTGAGGAAAAGAGAAATAAATGAATATATATGTGATTTGGGCATAAGAGTATGGTAGTTTATTAATACAGAGTAATTGTTAAGTGTGAAAAAGTTTCTGACCTTCTTTATTATTGAGAAAGTCACACAGCTTAATGGTAATGGGCCGCTCTTCTATACAGAGCAATTGAATTTGTATGAGATATTGCGAAATCAGATCAAAACTGCTGTTCAAAACTTTACTAACTTTCAAAAAGATTGCTTTTCAGTGCTCTAAGAGTTAGTATACATAAACAAACGCGTTATATTTCAAGGCTTAAAATTAGATAATCGTTATACATTTCATTTTATTGATTAATTGAATGATAGTGTAATATGATTTTTGCTACTTTTTCTTTTTTTTTTGGATTTATTACATCCGTGAAGTCATCAACATGAGCTTGGGGTATTTCATGTTTATATTGAGAATCACATGTGTAGTAGAGTTCACAAAGTTGCTTCAGGTTATCGATTTTGGGCAGCATATCATACAGCCTTTCAATTTCCTTGGGTACTTTAAGCGAAAAAAGTTCAACCATTAGGGTTATCTCACTTGTTGCTTGAGACAGACAATAGAATGAACAGTCGTACCCTGACAAATTATTTTTGATGTCAACATTGCAAACCATCATCATATTAAAGTTTTTATACAACTTACCAACTGCCTGCACGCAGATAACCATTTGGTAAGACGTTCTTTCCAACATTGTCTTCGAAAACATGGCTAGCCTGTAAAGGTCTTTGTAAACCAAATGAAAATCATTGACGTCACTTGGTTTGACTTCGCAGTATCCCGAAGCAACAGCGCCAGAATGTTTATACGAAGTACTGCTGAAGACACCATTCGGTCTTGAAGCGCTCGTATTAGTTTCATTTCGATTGAGCCTATAAAAGAGCTCAATAACAAATAAAATAAAAAAAAAATTGGTGATACTGTTTACCATTTCAATGCTATCTTTTTCTGAGGACTATGAAAAACGGGTGAGAATACTGGATCCAAGAAGTTGGTGATGAGCTCCATCTCACCAACAGGTGCGTCAGACTCGAAATCGGGAAGTTTATTCAAACTGTATAGTAAACAAGAGCTATTAAATATTTCCTCGAATCAATCAAGATTGTTATCATAGTCACTTACCAATTTAAAAGTATATCCAAAGCAAATGTATCTTTTCTGTCAGCATTTTTGTAAAGCGATATTATTTCCATTTTTATCTCGTATCTCTCTTTATTACTAATGATTCCCTATATTAGATTAACATTGTTAACATTGTTACAGTAATCGCTCTATTTAAGGGTATCTGATTTAAGGGTATTTTCCATTTATTGGTGTATTTCTAAAGAGCGGCATAGGTCCCCAGCATAAATACTACTATACCATTCTTCTATTTATGGGTGCAACGCAAAAAGTTTTACCACTAAATAGAAAAATTTTTATAAGTGATAGTTTTTTGGAGTACTCTAACAATAAATTTTTTACTTTGTAAAATAAGATCGAAGATCTGTTTGCTCTTTTGACTTATTTAATTCAGCACAAGAGTTAGCCAATTTCATTCGAATTCGGCGATGTAATTTACGATCAAGGTCGTCCAAAGGAACTTCGTACATGAGAATAGTTTCATAGTCTTCTCTCAACCGTTTTTTACACTCTACTATATCAACACACTGCTTATCTTGCTCTGTGTTGTCATTTTCTTCTGTTTCATCTATGTTGCCTTCTGCCGTTTCTTCATTATTAGTAGTGCTTGTTGTATAACATACTATCATCTCGCTTTCAACTGCTTCAAGGTTCCACTGACTAACATCAGCAACTTTGTTGTCAAAGTTCCTAGGGAGGTCTGGGAGCATTCCATTTACTGTTTCTGGTTTTACTTTAAGCCATACATTAGCTAGAAAAAACATAGCCTGAGTTTGATCCATTTTGTAAACATTTGGATTATCCAAATTTTTACTGATATACAGACATAAAGCACGGTCGTACTGCTGGGCTCGGAAGTGTGCTTTAAAGTTGTCAATGATTCCTATGTATACAAAATATGAATGAGAAAACTGTAAAACAAAAAGACAGCTTATATAGCATTTTATCAACAAATAATAAGGTACCTGCATCAAGAGCCTTTAGCTTGTTAGTCGCGTTTGCTAGGAGAAATATCAATTTAATATTGTTGAGCGGAATTCTTATTTTATGAACGGACGCATTATCCAAAAGAAGAGCAATTTTTCAATTCTGTCTTCCAAAGGCAACATTTAACTTTTTCATGTATGCTGTCATCCAAGCATTAGTAGAATAATGGTATTCAATTTCATGTGTTTTTCCAATTGCAACCATGGATAACAAATTAGCTCTTGCTTTAAAACATTCGGGGCTCCTGTGTTGTGCGATAGCAATTGATTTCTCTTTGTAAATCCCATCCGAGTTACAGAGCAATCCAACTGTCAGACGAGTTTTACTTTTTTAGACCATCAAGCGACTCGGAACATATGGTTCTTTTTGGTGGTTGCCGGTAATATAAACCTGTTTCATCAAAGCTCATGATATCTGCAGGATCATATGGCCCAAGAAGTTCTTTTATCTTCCTCAATTCGTTCTGAATGTTTACAGAAGAGATGTCTACCGAAGCACTTTCACCATGCATTGTCCTGAATTTTACTTCAATTCGTTTAAAAAGTTTGGTGAGCCATCCAGAGGAAAATGAAATTTCATTTTCTGGGATTCTATACTTCACTCAAGCAATAGGTCTTACATATCGAAGGATTGAGTCTCGATTGACTGGCAGATTGTTATTGTTCAAGTCTGCAACAAACTCTACTACTTCATCAAGTTGAGGATAGCGTGTTGTTTTTAGACTTTTGCCATTCTTAACAACATTAATATTACTATATAACATTTCAGCATTTTTGAGTATGTGTGATATAGTCTATTGGACAAGTAGTTGATCTAAATTGAATTTCTTTATAGCCCATTCACCTAATTCTGTTTGATTAAATTGGCTAGTAGCACTTTGATCCAAAAGCTCAATTTTTGAGAAAGAAAGACGTACACGTTTATTATTATTAGACATTTTTTTATATACAATCTAAACAAAGAAAATAAATTTTGATGTCATATTTTTATTCTCATCAAAATTATTTTGAGTCTACAACTCGTATATTATCCTTCCAGTAACTTTGATCAAGTCTTAAATGTAAGCTTTGATTTGTTAATGTCCTTACTCAATTACCAAATCTATACCAACCGACAGTAGCCTATGTGGAAACATGTTGTACAAACATATCTATAATGCAGCTACAATACATATCAAGTAATTTCAATTCTTTGACAGCCACGAATTTCGATTTAGGAGTATGTTCTATTTAAGGGTGGATATTCCAGAAATTCTGGCTACCCTTAAATAGAGCGACTACTGTAGTTGTGACATCGGAGTATGTATATTTAAACCCAACCCTTAATATGTTGCATAAACATGAATAAAGATGATCAACACATTGGCGATACATCTTTGATGATTTTCCTCTCTTACCTGAACGTATTGTCACAACAGCTTTTGAAAAAATTGGGACGTCCAATCCTCACTAAGAATACATCACCCAATACGATGTGTGACTTATTTAACCTTAAACAAAATCTATTCTTCACTGGCGTGCTCAATGGCAATATATCTTCGACATATCCCATTATCACGGCCTCAACTCATTTCTACTATTCTTAAAAACTCAAGCTTTTCCGTCTTCATTAAAAGCACACCACTCACTGTGACGTGTGACCTTTTTCCTTTTACATTTTATTTATTTAACTAATAAATCAAATATCCTACAAAAAAAAAAAAAAAAAAAAAAAAAAAAAAAAAAAAAAAGATGATCATCAATTCTGACCGCTTGGTCCAAGTGCGTTGTTAAAACATTGTCTAAGAAATTGGAAATTTGGACGGTGCCAACCAAATCAATCAACTCCTTGTCAATTTCATTTTTTTAAGTAAATGATATCTTTGGAATCACTACAAGAATATGATGTTAACTAAATGATGTGTTGATTGTTGAAATATTTACAGAAGCTTATGGATTTCGGTTTCAAGATCAAAGCCTCTTTTCTGGGACATTTTTTTTGCAATTTTTAATATATTCCTCGAATAGATCAAAAATTGAGGGTCGGTTGGTAGAGCGTGTTTCTGATCTTCTTGGTGAACTTGGCTCTGATACTCCTGACGAACTAGGTTCTGACCTTTTTGACAACGTGTACTTGGTCTTAAGAGACGCGGTGCAGATCGCTCCATTCAAGGTTTTCATACTCTCAATCATGGCTCTTTTATTAAGTTGAGCCTCTACAAAGAGAGGACTCAGATCAACATTGCTACAGAACTTTTTTGGTAACCTTGGACATGTTTCTTCGTAAGTAGCGGTAAATTTTTTTATAAATGACTTTTTTGCGTCTTCAAGAGAACTGAAGCCTTCAAGCTATTCAACAATGGACTGCTTGTATTTTCCCTGATCATAGTTTATAAATCCAGTTAATGAGGACCTGTTGGTTTTTTTTAGAAAAAATTCTTTTAAATCTAGAAACAAAATATGGGTCGTTATTCTTGCTAAGAGACAAGGTGAATAAGCTAAATATGAAGTTTTCTTTACTGGTTGCAAGCTCGGACATGTTTAGGATTTGTTTGTTTTTTATGAAGAGAACAAATAAAGAGAAAAGGTGATTAACCTCCTCGCCTCTGTGGTAAGGCACTTGGTTAAATTCTTGCATTTTTATTATTATGTGGAATGTTAACCACCTAAAACCTTAAAAGTCGGCCACCCAATTATGCCATAGTCATTGTCCATTTCTAATTAGTTGTGATTTATATATATATTTTTTAATAATCCTTTCTTTTTAGTTTTCGCTATAAAGGAGTGATTAGGTACCAGTATGACACCGATGACCGGTCTTTAAGTGATTGTTGCCTTGCCTTATTATTATTGGTGTATTGCACCCTCTGTCACATGTATAAGCTTATAATATTTAAAGAATAACTGAAACTTGTAACAATGTCTATTATTTGGAGGATCTTTGAGAATTCTGTCGTTATTCAGATTCAAAACTACCAACTTGTTTAAAGAGCCTTTGTAAAAGATTGCACAGTTGTGCAATAAGCAATTCAGAGGTTATGTAATCTTTACTTTTTATGTGTGCAAAGCGAGTTCGGTCAGCGTGCAATCCAAAAATGACATCCATGCAATCTGGATTTTTTATGTGTGCAAAGATTTTCTGTATTTGTGCAATCTATTTCCGGAAATGGTGTATACCGTAAGCAATCAAAACAGTGATTACCTTCTTTTATAACGAAGGCGTTTTACTAAATTAACAAATTATTATGAAAAAGTTGATAACAAATACATACAACATCAATGAAAATTTCATTTTAAGAGCTTACGGTTATAATCATTAGAAATACAAACTTATTTTTTTTATTTAAAAACATGAACTTTTGAATATAAATTTTATTTTATTGGTTCGGTATATGTAAGCTCTGAAGTAATAGTAGATTGTTCATTACTCCATCTTCATCACTTTTGATAAGCAACGACTGAAGCTCGGGAATCTGTGTTACGACTTCCATGAATTCTGATTGTAAATAGCACCCAGTAAGTACATGTAAATTTTCAGAAGATCCTTGCCTATCCTGAGTAAAATCATGGCATTGAATCCACTCGGTTTTAGGTGACACGTTAGACATGTAAAATTGGATAAGCTCAGGTGTGCTAATAAAAATCTCCAACGTATTATCTTTCATCCGAATAAATTGTACAAGGTCTAAGCTAATATCCATCCGGAATTTATGTTGCTGATTTCCATCACCAATACACCAAATCAGTGTACGAGTGGATACATCAAGCTTGCAATTTAGTTCACAGACTCTTTTCCATGTACCAATTTGTAATGTTTGTGCTGCCAAGTTGAATCTTTTATTGGATAAATCTATGTATTTACTTTAATTTAATTAGCTAACACTTTTATTATGCTCTTACCTGTTATTAAGCAAGAATTAATTGGTTCCTCTAAGATCACTGGATTATAAAAGCGATCGTTTATTGCACCACTAGAAACAACATATGATGGGCTAGAAGAGGGCGGCCCCATAGATGAATGCCTTTCTTGTTGAATCCATTTGTTGCGATGGTAGTAAGGATAAGGACCAACCGAATGTGCCCTAATTCGTTCACTGGTTGAATGTTTTTTATAATCACCTTTAAAAACATCAGGTGAACTTGATGTTGATGCCGATAAAGTTAAATCAGGGATAGAAGAATAAGTATTATGAACCCAGTGATTTGCTGGAACAGGAAAAGAATGCGACACAGGAACAGAAGAGGGGATAATAATTTCAACTGCTGCTTCAGCACCGTTCTCAGTAGTGTAGATTGAATCATTAAATCTGACGTCTGCTGGAATATTAACTGTAGTTGATGTTTTGCTTAATTGTTGCTGCTGTTGTATATGATTAAGATAATATTGATAATAATAGTTGTATAAATTAGGATCAAGAGAACCTTGCTGCTGGTGAGCTCCAGAAGCTTGACAGGCTGCAGTAGCCGCGCTAGCTGCATACTGCTGCTGCATATGAAAATTTCTATCTTGCATTTGCATTGACCGCTTTGTTTGATTCTTTACTTTAGCTCGACGATTTTGGAACCATATTTGAATAGATCTTTCAGTCATACCAAGCTGAAGGGACAGTTGTTCACGAACTCGGCTATTTGGCGAAGGGTTAACATTGAATGATTTTTCTAAAATGGCCAGTTGTTCTGGTGTTGCTCTCGTACGTTTTCGAGTTCTGGATAGATCTTCATCAAACGTCAATGGAGGAATAATAAAGGGAGGCGGAGGGGGCATGAATATATTGGTTGGTAGTATAGAAGGCGGTTTGTTATTGATGGTATTATACTGTGGTTGTGAAAAGATATTTAGGTAATTCACATTTTCAGCATTGTCATTATTGACAATAGTGGTTGTAATGTGATTATTTGACATTAATGTGCTTAGGCTGTATCTACAAGATATTAGGGACTAAAATATAAAAAGGAAAGGTATGAAAGAAACAAAAAGGGAAAATGTTAGATTTATAAGCTATAAATAAAACTGTGGTTGTACATTAGTTTATCGAGATAACCTATGACCTCTTTACTTGTATTACCGTTTCATTGATGTCTAATACATGCAAAGATCGACTCCTCCCTAAATCGCTTTATTAAGTTATCTTTAAAGATACAATGTTAATAATTAATAACCAATTGTTACAAGTTTTTAAAGTTAATAATATAAGAGGTTTATCAACATAGCTTCTATATATCCAAGATAGATGCTTTTAACAAATGAGAGGTAAGTCAAGTAATGGAAGTTTTATCGGGTAGCGAAATGAATGTGCCTCATTTTCTTCTGACACACGTGCTCCAATGCTTGGTTTGTGAGACAAATAGACTGAACAGATAAAAAGGATGACTGATGCTTACAATTGCTTTCACCGGGAGTTTTACATGAGAACAAAAGTTTTATTTAAGCTTAGAGTGTAACAATCGATCTATAATTATAGAAATTTTTTGTGTACAAAATAATAAAATAAGGAGGTCACTCCATTTTCCACTTGCTGTAATCAGGTTATAAATTATGTTCTTGCTAAGGCAAAATCGTGTATTTCATTTTAGGTATAAAGTGACTGTAATTAAGATGATGTTCTTATCTTTATTTTTAACATTTCAAAACTTTTATTCATCGGAGTCTGGTATACACTGCAACATTAAATGCATCTTCCATTATCTCCTGCAACGTTTAATGAACTCCACTTTGTAGTGTAACCTTTAATTTTTGATCGAAACAATAAACATTTATATAAAAAATTAGATATTTTTATATTCTTTTTTTTTTTTAAATTTATCTCATTAAAAAATTGCATCAAATTGTATTACATTGTTCGTATATGATTTATTACGTGATGAAGACTTTTGATTTTATTATCGTAGTAGATTAAAATATTATTAATGGTAGCATATCAATTGCATTTATTGATTTTACCATTGATCATTTTGCTCTAGTACTAAAATGTTTAGCTCCAGGTATAGCGGAAGTTTTCTGGAAAGTTGTCCCGATAGTTTTTCATCTGTAATTACTGGTATTTTAGGACAAAAATGGCATATTTTTTTTAACTAACCTGTGACTTTGTACTTTTGATATGAAATATGCTGAGAAGCTAAACTTACGCGTTAATTCAACATCTTCTTTAATTTTCTTACATATTTTAAACATGTTCTTTCTTTTAATACACTTCAGACACCTTATGTTATTCTTGTCAATTCCAGCAAGCTATAAGTCCTTAATAGACTCTAATTGGCTAAATGTTGTTTTAACTGTTGATATTGTGAAATTATTTTGTTTTCTTCTAAATACCTTTAAACATTCACTTTATTTACAGATAAAATTCAAATTCAAATGGGCGTATGGTGTTTTATTTTTAATCCTTTCACCTGTGTCAGATGGAGAAATAAATGGAAATCAAGAACTCCTTATGCGGTCAAGGGTAGAAATATTCTAGGGAAAGAACCGGTAATAAATGTAAGAAACTCTAGCGAGAATAGGTAGGAGGCCAATCGAGAAAATTTTGCCCAGGATGAGGTGATGGTGAAGTCGGAATTTTTAATGGTACAAGTAATCGAACTCATGGAGTATGGTTTGGATAGCAGGTCATAGAAGAAACCAAGGAAGGGTGCCTTGGAATCATTGTGATGTTCTATTACATGCTTTGTTCGGAAGGAAGCACAAGAGATCGGATATTGTTTCAGGTAATTGTGGTCGATGATTCATATGGAAACAATGAATGGAGTAGAATTTTGTAAGTGTCTGTGAAGGATGAAAAATGTAAGACCTTGGCGTACTTTCAAGATAGTTAGTCTAGACACCAACGTGAAAAGCGACTTCCTTCTATTCTGGTCATTGGCAGCAGCAAGATAAAGTCTAGGGATACAATTGATCGACATTGGCAAAGGAATGTGGAGTTACAGAAAGAGCCTTTTTGATAGAGGCTGTCTTGCTGAAACTGTTGTTGGATAATTTTAAAGATCGTTGATCTAGTAACTCAGGATGAATTAGTTATCTTTTTCATAAATGTGAATTTGGAAGTGTATACTACTATGAATGACTATTAGAGTGACGGAGATGGCTCAATAAGCAAAAAGAAGGGTATCATCCGGAAGCGTAAAAGACCGTAGAAGGAATTGATATTGGGGAATACAAGCACTTTGTTGCATGGAAGGCAGTTATTTAAGGTGTAGCATCGTCTTGATGGATTTTTTTTCTCTGTAATACCTTTAAATAAGATATTATATTTAAAGGCTTAAATGAGCACGCGGTGTTTCAAGATACCATAATTGCCCAAGCCAGATCAAATAAGATATAAAAGAAACTAAAAAAAACCCTAATGGGAGCAAGGGCAAAAAAAGAAAGTGAACCAGTAAGGAGGGAAAGAAGTACCATAGACATCAGTGTGAGATCTGGGGCAATCTTTGCCTGAGGTGGGCTTACGATGTAGGCAGATCCCTTGGGTAAAGTAGGTAGTTAGGCACATAAAGGATGGCACAAGTGGTTGGGTAAACACGTTGGACATTTCTTTACGGAGTCTATACATGGTCAAGGATATGTCCTGTGTGGTACATGTATAGCAGAACAAGGTCATATGACGCTAAGTATCCTAGGTCAATAAGGTCAGATTGGACAAAGAAGTTGGCAACAGCACTATAAATATGAGTCTTGAATAGCTGCAGGGTGATACAGATTCGATGAAGGAACACATTGCGAGTACGTTGTATTTTACAGCCCATGGGTTCATTGACAAGAGTAGAGTCGCGAATTATTGAAGGGTCTAAATGATCGAAGTCGTCACGGACTGTGATGTTGAATTTGCTCGATCGTGAACGAAGATCGGTTTTATAACCAACTCGAATCAGGAAACTGATTAAATTTCTATCTAAATAATGAATATCTAAATTTTGATGAGTGTTAATATGTAATCTGCGAAGGTTGGAGTGCAATTGTTGTAGAGAGAGGCGACGTCGAAAAGGTACATGGATGATCTTAAAGCCTGTTGATTCAGCAAGTGAAGAAAATTGCCTGGAAATAACAGATGGACTAGATTGGGAATTACTACGTTTATGATTGGCAAACTTAGGCGATGAAGGGGACGCTTAGATGGGTGGGAGAGTTATAAGGGAGAGAGGAAACGATAGGCGATGTGATGCATCCAGATAAAGAAGGTAGGATGTCTGTAGTTGACGGCTTTATAGCAAGATGTTTCCGCAAGAAAGTATTCTCTTGTTGTGGCTTGTGTATCTCAGCATGGACAATAGCCAATTCTGCCTGCAGTTGTTGGATTTGCTTGTTATGATGCATAGCGAGGACTTCCAAATATGGTAAGATCTATAGAAAGTGATGGAAAGCGGAAAGAAGCCCTATATTCCTCCTTAATACACATTTTTCACAAATTATTCGTGCATTTTTACAGAGAAAATAAGCTCAAAATAACTCATCTTTTCTATTCTTTTCAAAATGAACAAGGAAATGAAATATCAATGCTAAAATTCAAAATGAATGACAAACCCTATCCACTCTAAATTTTTACAGAATTTAATCAATACGTCATGTTTGAGACTCCTATATTTTTCTTTGATATAAAAAGCAATAGATCAACTGTATCTTTAATCGCGCATTTATAAAGTATAAAAAGTACCATAGAATTTGTTTTCTATTTTCTGTTTAAGCTTATCTACAACTATATAATCGCCTAATTTAATAGTATAAATCCTACAAATTGCTTAACGTTAGCTTTTAAAACAATTAACTCGTTCCTTTTCTCCAGAAACGTACTGCTCTTAATTTTACTTTTAGATACAGACCAGAATTGTTCATTTGATTTGGGCTCAGAAGAATATGAAAGGAATAAACATGACGATATATTAGAGACATAATATGCTTTGCTATATCTTCGGATTCATGTATAGGAATAACATCAATAGTGAGATAGCGACCCTTCATTTAGGAATATCTATTCAGAATCAACAAACCGTCTCAAGAGTAGATCATTCTTGGTCCTTCAAGTCTCATCAATAGTACTTTTTTGTTCATCTTTGGAAAGGAAGGCAGTGTTATTTATCATATGATTATCCAACGCTAATGGCAGGCGACATTTCAATTTGTAATTATGCACCATCTATTTACTCTTGGTAAAAGCAAAATCAATTTTCTGTTTCCATTCACTTCATACAGATAAATCAAGAATTATTTTTATTTTTTATTTTTTTTTGTGAAGATTCTGTTCGAATGTCATATTGTTATAAATGCTTTTCCATCACTAAATACTTTTATTGGCCAATGCTGTTTGATTAAAAATCTTCGTAGATATAGGCCTTAAAAGATCAAACTCATGATATGCTCTTTTCTAAGAAAAATATTTGTGCTATTAAAACATCAAAGTAGCAATTGATTATTTTAGGCAAAAGATTAGATCTAAACGTGCAAAGAACATTGGAAGTGCTCTTAAATTAAAAGATTTAATGCGCAGTTGATACCTTACTAAAAGATATACTTCATTATGAAAATAGAGCAAAAGATATGCAAAGATTGTAATCAGCATGGCCATAAAACTAAAACATTCAATGCTTGTCCTGCTTATTATAAAGGAAGTAGTTTATAGCAGTTGATAAAATATGACTAACTTGTCGTTATACACAGATAGTAAAAAAGAAAGTGTTAAGATGAAAAGTATGGCTAGAAAATAAAAGTAGCAGAGTCAAAAGGAAAGAGGTAGCGATTAGAATTCGAGAAGCAAGATAAAAAAAATATTCAAGTGTAGTAAATGTGGCAAAGAGGAACACAGGAATTCAAGACCCAAAGGGTGCGAATATCACAACAAAACCGTAGATGAAGTGACAGCAGAAAAATTGAGGAATGGATTTGAACAATATACAAGAGAATTTTACTTGTCATCTCCTATAAGGCCACAGGATAAAGATGTTTTCATTGAGCAAGCCCTCAGGCTATCTGGCTTTATTAGAAATGAACTATTTAGAGCACAATTATTTGACAACTTTTTCTTGGTGAACAACAAAGAATTGGCTCATCTCAATTATATGTTCAAAAATTTTTGGTACACAATCTCTCAGCATAGTACGGGAGTGTAACGACTAATTCCAGCTTTGGGAACCGTCCAATTGTGCTTGCTTTTGATTAATTCGAGGCCGGATTTCTCTTCAAAAGATAAATTGATTATATTTGCAACAAACTAGAAGAACAAACGATCATGGCATCTACAACCGAGAATTTGTCTGCTGCTCCTGCCCAACTTATACCAGCTCTGGCATATATTGCTGGTCAAGTCGAACAAGAGGCCAAAAGTTGTGAAGGTCAAAGATCCATGCCACGGATAATTTTTTTTTTCAATCCCCCGTTTCCAGTGGAGATATATAACTATAAATACCAAACCATTGGTAAGTAACACTAAACAATCAACTGTTAGTACAAATGATTAGAATGGCATGCTCAGAATGCTTCACAATGCTTTTGGTTTCAGTAAACTTGTCCATAAAAGACATGCATACATACATAAGCATTAACTTTCAACATAGATGTATCTGATACTATATACTAATTCATACAACAAATACTAGTTTAAATGACCTACAAGAGGCGCCTGAAAATGGAAAGGATATACTTCACCGTCATATTAAGATAGATGCTTTGGTGCTTGCTTCCTATTTGCCAGGCCCAAAAAAGATAAAAGTAGTGAAATAAAGTTGGAACTAGAGGACTTTAATGAAAATGAAGGTGAAAAGTGCTTTTAACCAATAACATTAAGTCCAGGACCAAAATTTGTTTTTACAGCTGCCATTAATAATGAAAACGACTCTAATCAGATACGAAGACGCAGTACAAAAGAAAGGAGATGCTATTCAGGCTCTTATCGTAGACAAAAATATGAAGATAAGTTGAAGACAGAAAAAGGCATAAAAGAAATTGTAATTAGCCTTCCAAGTGTAAAAATTACATGTTAAGATACCTATAAAGACTATTGCAAAAAACACTGAAAGAACTGGATCATTTTCTTGAATTCTATGGATTCAAGTTTGCGTCTTTCAGATTCCATGATTATCAAGGGTGTCAGAGAACCAATGACGAGACAGCAAATATTCTTATTGACAGTGGTGAGAAAAACAGCAAAAAGAAAAGGAAAAAGGCAAGTTGAAAAAGAACATCAGAAAGATCTGAAAAGAATGAAAAACAAAATATATGCTTTGTCAAGAAGATATCGAGAAAAAGATGCCAAAAGGGAAAAATATTCGTTGTTGGTTACTCGTCAAGTTTAAACAATCTAAAGTCTTATTACTGATAATATTTGGTTGGAATGAAGAAGAAAGATAGTGTTTCCATAAAATAATTCTACTCTAGTACCACCAATACTTTGTACAACAAACTAGTTAACCGACAAAACCAAATACATTATACATTGGTAGATATAAATGAATACCTGACTACCCAATTATGTTTCCATTTGAGTGATTATTCAAATCCATCTTAACTTATTAATCTGGAACAGATTTGCAATAGTTATTGTATTATAATTCTAGAAAGAAAAACACTAGTACTAGCCAATAGAGTCTTAGACTGTAAATCATGTGGAATATTGGCGATGAGACGTTAATGCGAGCAAGAATGCATTTGATATTGCAAATTCTGTTTTCAAAAACAAATAGTGTCAGAAGCTTTTACAAGAAGATTCACTATAGATGAAACTGTTTTTCTCTCAGAGATTTAGGTATTTACATTATAATTGTAAGTTCATAACAAGGTAATTCATAGTATCATAGGAAGTATTAATTTATTATATTTTATCATTCAACCCATCAAAATTTTCCGATATTAAAATAAAACTATCTCAACTTTATGTTCCTCTCATTTCAATTATTTTTACATTTTTCCCAAATATTTGGAAAACACAGCATTAGAAAAAACATTATAGCAGCGTTGTTCACAGTTAGGTGATACGCTCTGTGCTCGTTCATTTAAAGCAGTCAAACGTGGGTTCCTGCAAGACAACTTTTTACAAAGATAATTAGCTCCTCATTCTAAGCTGCTCACTTTATCGCCCTTCTTTATCCTTGGATCCTATATTTTGGCTTCCCATGCCCTACTCTGAATGCAGCATATGTATCTGTTAGAGAATTGGTTGACTGCCTGGTGGCCAACCAAAGCACTATCCCAGATGTCCTGACCGCTCTCTTTCCAATAAACACGCTGTACAATGTCTCGGTATGCATCGAAGACTACAGATGCCCCCTACTATTGAAGATCCTTTGTCTTTCCTTTTGAACTTATTACCTACTTGCAAATCATACTCCTGTTAATCTGTTTCCTCTTAGTTTCTCCGCTGGCCCACCATATATCTGGTTCTTCTGAGCTCGATCACCTTCATCATCAAAAACCGTCTCTATCACCTCCACTCTTTCCCGGAAAATAGCTCTAGGATTGATTACCTTAGAATTCACACCAATGTCTATGACAGGTCTATCCCTTCTTACTCGTTTAATTTCTTTTAACCTTTTTTTGTTTCTTGATCCCAAAGGATGCTTCTTTTCATCCCTTAGGTTTCTTTTTGACCTGACTTGGGTGATTAAGGTGTATTAAGGATACCATGCGCTCATTTAAGTCTTTTTTAAAACACAAAACAATTTTAATCGTATTAAAAAAAATACTTCTTCCTTTCTCCTTTATGCTCAAATAATTTTTTAGTTTTTCCCTTTATTGATCTAGCGCGGGTAATTCAATGTATTCTAGATACCATGTGCCCCTTTTGTCTTTTTTAATTTTTAAGTAAAAAGTTGATTAATTGTGTTAGAAAAAGAACGGAATAAAAAACCAAAAAAAAAAAAAAAAAAGACGGACCCTTATTGGATACAAAAATTTTTTGTAATTTTTTTTCTTTGTTTCAGTGAAAAGATCAACCTCAATGCCACTTATCGTGCTAACAGGATACCCTTCTAGTGGAAAAACCCAAAGAACCAACGAAATTAAAGAGTATTTGAGCAAAAGACTGGCAGAAGAAAACAAATCTCTTCGAATTCACATTATAAATGATGAGAGTCTTCATGTTTCTAAAGACGCTTACAAAGGTAAATAAAAAGAAGCTAGATGCTAAACACTAAATGCTTTTTTAGATGCTAGGGAAGAAAAAAAGTCTAGAGGGGCTATGCTATCAGCAGTAGAAAGATTGCTATCCAAAGATGACATTGTGATTGCAGATGGATTAAATTATATAAAAGGATTTAGATATCAGCTTTACTGTATAGCACGAGCGATTGGTACCCCACACTGTGTTGTGTATACAGGTATTCCGGTGGAAAAAGCTAAGGAATGGAATACGATTAGAAAAACCAACGGCTACGATGACACAGTGTATTTCCATACTTTTTACATATGTTAGACCATTTATTTACAAAAAGTTTTAGGTTTGATGAACTGGTTTCAAGATATGAGGAACCCGAGGAAAGAAATAGATGGGACTCACCTTTGTTTACTATAATTTATGATGATAAAGAAATACCTGCTGAAAGGCTTTGGGATGCTGTTATTTTGAAGAAACCACCACCCCCAAACAAATCAACAGTCTCTAAACCGGTCTCCTCCACAAACTATGTATATGAATTAGACAAAGCTACTTTAGAAATTATCAACGCATTTGTTGAACAGCAAAAAGAATTTGGTCCAGGAGGCATGCCGATGACAGTACCTCGATCTACGGTTAAAGTTATCAATCCTTCTCGCACTGTGACATTGTCTGAACTAAGACGATTTCGCAAACAGTTTGTCACTTATAACAAGATGAACACAACATTAGATGTAAGTCGTTTGGGAGATGTTTTCGTGGAATATTTAAATACAAATTTGGAATAATATAACAAATTCTCCGTTGCCCTTTGATTAATCAATACTTTTTTTTTTTTAAGTTATTTATTGAAATGCCATCACCTGTCATGTACTATAAAACTTAAAATTTAAAGCATGAATGTAGATTGTTGTATAATCGTTTAAATAATAAAAGAAAAGGTGGAAACAAAGATCAAGAAACAGTTTGAGTACTTTTTGAGACTGATCTTTATTTCAGTTTAAGTTTAAGTAAAAATTATTCTAATTGAAGGCAGGTATTTATATCTTATTGAGTGAGTGGCTTGATATCTTCTATTGTTATCGTTCTTCTAATATTCAGGTACTTTAGAAAGTGTTATCTATAATTATGATTATGAAAACTTTTCATTTGTTCTTTTGTATGTCTGTCATAGATTATCTTTTATTCTGGGAATTCCTCACTGATTTGAATAACGTTATTTTACGCGTTATTTCAATTATGTGAAAGATTAGCAATATTCCTGACATTGGATTGGATTTGGTTATTTTAGTTGATACTTCTTCTTACCAAAGAACTCTCATGAATACAATACATATTCTAAAAGAACATGTTTAATTGGAATTGATTGTATGATCTTATTTAAATAAACTTGTATTTTATTTTATTTTAATTATGATCTTGTATTAAGACTTATATTTATTAATGTCAACTACAATCAGTTACTGTTCTACAACACAATTTTCGCCAAAAATGTAGTACTTGTCTAGCCTTCTTTCAAATCTACCCATTTCTTTCTAGTTTGCTGTAAAATTTTATAATACACTAGTGCATTCCAATAGCTTTTAAAAAATATATAAACCCTTGCCTAATTTGTATCTCTCTATGAATTTCACTTCTTATTTTTACCCTATCCATTTTAACAAAGTACCAGCACTCTATGCCCAAAAAAATCAGCAACGATAAAAGAGAAGCTGTGAAATCTGGAATACGCTCAGGTCGTACGACAATGGATATTTCTAGAACAACAGGAGTCTCTAAATGGACGATCAACAGGATAAGAAAGGAAGAAAAGAACATCAAGGCTCGTAACCGTGGTGGTCGACCGGTCGTAGTCAGAAAAATAACTAATGCAATCATCCGTCTAAAGTTTCGACAAGGACTCTTACGCACAGCTTCTGATGCTCAGCTCTTTTTGAGGTCCTTAGGATACAGTATTAGCAAACGGTCGGTCAGAAGGCTTCTTAGAAAGATAGGCTTCAAGTCTGGAATTAAGAAGTACAAGCCTTTCATCAGCTATACAAACCAGAAAAAGCGATTGAAGTGGTGTCGCGACAAAGCATCATGGACTGTAGAGGACTGGAAGTCTGTGATCTTCAGCGATGAGACCAAAATCAATGTTTGGGGTGCCGATGGTATACGCTACTATTGGAAGCAAGTCGATCAACCTTGGCGATCCTTTCATGTTAATCAAACAATGAAGCATGGCGGCGGATCTGTTATGCTTTGGGGCTGTATTACATCTCGAGGACCAGGATATGCTTGTCGAGTATATGATGGCACAATGAATTCAAAATTATACACCCATATTTTGTCTACTACGTATCAAGAAAGCCTAGCATATTATGGTTTGAAACATTGTGATGTTTTGTTTCAACATGACAATGACCCAAAGCACAAGTCAAGGCATACCACTAACTGGTTATCTGATAATGGGATATCGGTATTAAAAGATTGGCCGCCACAAAGTCCCGATCTAAATCCTATTGAACATGTTTGGCGACAATTAAAGTCAAAGCTGTCTCAATACGATACCACACCAAGAAGCATAGACGATCTCTGGAAAAGAATCGATAAAGAGTGGAACTCTTTTACTGAAAGTGATATGCAGCCATACTATGAAAGCATGCCAAAACGAATTGCTGCTGTTATCAAAAGACGAGGCAATTATACGAACTTTTAGGTTTTAATCACTTTTATGGTTTTTTTTAAAAATATCTATTCTTATAAATAAAAGCTTGTGAAGTGTTTTTAAGTATTTAAAATATGAAAAAGAAGAATTAACGAGACCGAACAATAGTTCTAAAGTCGAATACTTTTATTAAAGAAAGATTCCAAGGCTATTTATATTAGTTGAGCAAGACCTGAGATTAAATGACAAGAGATAGTTACGACCGATATGATTTGACATGTATAAGAAAAATTTTATAAACTGATGTAAATAATCAACTGTTGAGATGAAAGTGAAACTTGGCTGTTCAGGGCAGTTGGCAATTATCAGGATCTATTCTTATTCAAACTCATTTGTAAAGATTTAGCTTAGAATGATAAGACTGTTATCTTATTGACATGTCAAAACATGACAGCTTGGTTCTCCCTCATTTTTGGCAATGCAATGATTAAACTTTGCACAATTTGCAACATTTAGTACGCCTTCCATCTGATATAGTTTCATAGATATTGCAACTGTAATGAGCAAGTAATGGTAGCTTATAGCTGAAAAAAAGTTTTGTGCACCAGTTTTGTCCGCTACTGTATCTTGATTCTCTTCATCAGAACTGTGTCCGGTAGGATCTTGCTGTAAGGTATACAAGGTTGTTTGGATGTTTGCTTCATATGCTCCAATTATTGTATCGTTATTTTCATTATAAATTTCTAATACTCCAAGTTCTTCTCCTGGTTCGATAAAAATGTCGTCTTTGGTACGATTGTATATTCGTAAATCTATAGTCTTCTTATTTATTATACATGCTGATGACTGATCAAAGTATCCTGACGCATGCGTTATACTTGGATGCGTGACATAGAAATCGTATATATTATTCTGTGTATCGTCTTTGGGTTTATCTATGCAGAGGTGCTTTGATGAATTTCCTTGCAGTAAGAATCCTTTAAGTGTTGACTTGATGGAATACATTTCTTGGATATTTGTAATGGTTACTTCTTCGCATGGTTCATCTTCCAAAACTTGTAATGTTTCTTGTTCATAGTCGTTTTCTAAGGTTGTTACTTCCATTTCTAATTCGTCTTCGCTGCTTTCTTCATTATCTTCATCATATTCTTCCTCGTCTGTGTCTGTTTCATCTTCTTCCTCGGATTCATCCTCTTCAAAGTGCACATGCTTGTTCGGGCTTGAATTAGTGTGGCTGATAGGATATCGATAATTTTGATGGAAGGCTTTCATTTTGGGTAAGGAGGTACTTTTGCGGATAAAGTGTATAGGCAATTCTGCTTTCTGGTTTTTATACTTTACTTTTAATGAAGAGCTGCTGAAATCAATTTTGGCTTTTGCACGGTTTAACCAATTACTTCCTAGTATGAGATGCGAAGGGCAGGATGGTAATACTTCGATTGTACAGGGTATGACCATGTCTTCTTTAACTTCAATTGGGACATCGTATATCAAACCGAGAGCAGGTTGCTTTGTACCATTTCCTAATGTGAATATATTTTCGGACGCTGAATCTATTTCTAATCCAAGAGCATCTGCTAAGGCTTTTGACATACATGTCTTTGATGCACCACTATCTACTAGGGCTTTGATATTTTTGTCTCCAATGCTTACAGTAGAATAGGCTGCTGTGGTATTGATTTCTTCATCTTCGATTAGAGCCATTGTTTGTTGAGCTACTTGTTGACTTTGTCTAGGTTTTCTCTTAGGTCGACATTCTTCTACGAGCTTTTTGCGTAATGTTGGGGCTACTGCGATTAATTCTCCAATTTCGATGTCGGCTTTGTGTTTGAATACGTCTTGTACTATGTCATATCTAAGTTCTGGAGTAACTTGTTTGGTTCTAGGCTTCCTAAGCTTTGTCGTGGCTTTGCTTTGTATAGGGAGGTCCGTATCCATAGCGTTGTTGTGAGTTTGCTGTGTTTGCTGTGTTTGTTGTGCTGGAGCAGGATTATTTATTTCCTCAACATGACTTCGTGTTGTCACTCTTTTGGTAATAATAGGTTCTGCTCTTTGTTTTCCTTTATCCTTGGCGGTGGGTCTAGAGTTTGGATAAGGTGTAGCTGCGGCAACGTCAGGGGGTCTTTCTGGTCTGATTGCTGCATATAATTGTTGATGTCTCTTTCTGATGTTCTCTTTATCAGTGATTATTGCGTTGAGTTGGTGTTGTTGTGTATTATTGATGGATTTTGTCTTTTTATGGGTGTTCAGTTGACCATTCTTTTGTTGATCTTCAAAAGCAACTGACCCTATTAGTTTTTTGGCTGATTATTTTGTTGGTTGTTAGATGGGTTACTGGGTAGACTATTTGGCTGCCTTTGATCCTGACTTGCTGGTTGGTCATATGATCTCCTTTGATTTGGCGTGTAATTTCTATTGTTATTAGCGTATTGTCCATTGTTATCGTATCGTCCGTTGGTATCATTATTACCATATCTTCCTGACCTATTATAATTATTGTTAGAACCATTATACCTGCTGTTTCTTATAGATTGCTGTTGATATTGTTGATTGTTAAGCTCTTGGCGTATTGCTTGTTGTATAAGACCAATAAGGTCTTGTTGTTGGTTAGGATTTATATGTTGATATCCGTTATGTTGAGCAGGATGTTTTTGATTACGGTTTCTTGATGTATCCATTGTTGTCAATTGACTTGTACCATGTGTATTGTCATAATAGTGATTACTAGGTTGAGCACTGTTATAATGTATTTGATTATATGCTAGTGCTGGCATGGCATGTTCATTCGTGTCAACTAAGTCAATATTGTGATTGTTTGACAGATGGTTGTGTTGGATGTAACTTTCATTATGATATATCAAAGCTTGATTGGCATTCCTTGGTATGAAGGGATTATCGACTATTGCAATCTTTCGTGGTCTATTGGCGTTCCACCATCCTTCGGCGTGATCGATCCAGTCTTGCATAGTTTTTGAACTACTTTGTATACAAAATTGTTTTATCTCCCTAAGGAGGCCTGCACGGAATCGACTTTCTATAACTGATTCTTGAGTAATGTTGGCAAGGTCTGCTGCTTCTTTTAATCTGGCCAAGAATATTTGTGGGTGTTCTTGTTCACCTTGATACATTTCATTGAATTCTAATTCGTAATTCATTATCAATTCTGGAGTAATGTAATGATTCTTTAGAAGTTCTGTTGCATTGTCATATTTAACATCAGGGACTCGCTTGAGTATCTCTTTTTCGTAATAGACTTTGGCTGCTCCTCGTAACTGTGCTTTGAGGATTGTGAGTTTACGTGGATCTTGAGTGATGTTATTAAGTGCAAAGTATGATTCCAAAATTTCCAAAAAGTGACGGAAGTCTTCTCCTTCGTAACCATGGAAGTCGATCAGTATAGGTCGGTAACTTGAGTTCATGTTGGTATTTGCCAACGCGATTTGTCCTGTAGAGTATGAGGCCATTTTTAAAACTGATATATTTGTTTTTGGTATGTTTTGTATTTCTTGAAGTAGAGTTTTGATAGTTTTCTTGACGATTTGTTTTAATTTGATAGATTTTTCCGAGTGCTTGTTAATAATGTTTGTGATTTGTTGATTTGTTCCCTCGTAGTGACCACCAAATGTAACTTGTCAGTTATACTGTAGTTAGATGTGCTTACGGAGGTAAATTTGGGTGTTTGGTTGTTAAAGTTGAAAGAGTTTTTCTTGAAAGGAGTAAAATTTAAGCAGAAGCTTGTTATATTTGTCGTTGATAGTGACCACCAGATCTTATGTGTAAGATCAATACGATGTTTCTTGAGAAGGTTATGAGATTTAAAGTATATAATAAAAATATCAGGAACTTTATAAGTAAAGATAACCTGTTTATAATATAAGTGATTCTTTATTGGTATGAATAAGATATAGAATATTTGTGTCAAAGAAAATAATTGTTGGGATATTTATACTAGTTGTTGTTGTTCTTTTTTTTTTTTTTTTTTTTTTTTTCTTTTTCTTTTTCTTTTTGAAGTTTCTTTCATTTTTCTATTTTTTTTCATTTTTGAACTTTCTAGTCTTCGCTAGCCTGACTTTGTGTAACGCTTTCATTTTGGTTTTGTGGGTTACAATAGAATAAAAAGATATGACATTTTTCTTTTTGACTTCTTTGTCACAACACAAACATAAAAACGAATTGATTTCTGCCAGACTCGAACTGGCGACCGCCTGTGTGTTAGACAGGCGTGATAACCAACTACACCAAGAAACCCACTTTTCTTTCGCTTTTGGTTAAAAAGGTAAACTTGTTTATTTTTCAAAAAAGCCGCGCACTGCAAATAATGTAGGGGCTTTGACGTAGAATTTTAACAGACCTATCAATCATCAATCCGGAGATTTTATAATTTTTTTATGAGAAACCATTATATCTTGCTGTATTGCACTTTTTTTAATTTTGAAAAAAGATTTAGGTGCGAAAAAAATAAAGAAATTTATTGATATTTTTGTTTTTTTTTGTAGGGTAAGTATTCATAGAGTTATTCATGTTTTAAAAAAGCGTCTTTTTTTTTCAAATGATCTTTTTTTGGAAAGCCTGTTCCCCTCTATCGTTTAAAGACCGATGTCTTCTTTTTTTTTATTTTGCTCAGAAAAATACATATTAGGAAGGCAGTCTGTGGTTTTTAGCTTAGATCATTAGAAATGTGTAACAGAAAGTAACAAAATAGTCGTGTTTGGGAAAAAAAAAGACTTGGTTAAAAAAAAAGACTTGGTAAAAAAAAAAAGACTTGGTAAAAAAAAAGATTTGGTAAAAAAAAGTTTAAGTAAAAAACAGTTTAAGTAAAAAAACAGTTTAAGTAAAAAAAAACAGGGTCTAGCAATAGAAAGTTCATTGTTCAAATGAATACAATAATCTAAGAGCGAATATACTTTATAGAAATGCAAATACTTTTACATTATAAAAAAAGAATACGTGTATATTCTAAAAGAATAAAAAAATAAAGAAGCTCTGCTGACATTTTGTTACAAGGCAGTTATAATTAACAAATACATACAAAACTTTTTGTTTATCAAATAAATATATTGCTTTATTATTTTTTATGACAAATATTGTAAAAGAATATATGCTTTTAAGCTTATACTAGTTTATTACTTACTTTATGTTTGCACATGTGCGTAATTTGCCATTAGCCATTAGCCATTAGCCATTAAAGATGTGGGGCAATGACAACTTTCTTTACCAAAAAGAACTTTTTAGCAACAGGCAACAATATAAGTCTGTTATTCTTATAGTTTCTTTAAGTTGGAAAGAACAACTTTGCTCATGAGGTTCATGTTCGTCATCCGAATGTGTCCCATTAGGAATTTCTAATGTAAAAAAAAAAGGACATTAGTTTTAGTCACTATTTTTTTTTCTTATAAACTTACATTTGGCCAGTGCTTGGTCTTTTCTTTTTATCTTCTTTAATTTTGGCATCTAGCCTATTCCATGAAACAAAACTAGGGAGAAAAAAAAAGTTATTTTACTGCCTTATTTCATTGTTTAAGCACCGACTGTTTTTGCAAATTTAGTATTCCTTTTTTATCAGGCACGTTTTTTTTTCTTCCTTATTTCTTTACAAAATACTAAATTCTTTAAAATGAACAACATGAACAACACCAAAATCGCCTGCACTTGTACCGAATGCAGCATGCATCCCGGTGGATTTAGAAGACTCACCAAAAGAACTGTTCTTAGCCATAAGCGTTTAGACAGAATCAGAGGAAGAGGTTTTAGTTTTATTTTTTTTGTATAAAGGCACTCGTGTTAATGTAAAAAAAAAAAAAAATAGAGTCTGGAAGACAATCAACCGAAGTCATGCAACAATCAGCAGCCATCCATGAAACCGAAAGTGAGCATACCACCTTTGAAGGTATATTTTCAGTCAACAAAGCATTTTATATTAGAAAGATTTTATTTATTGAAGTGTATTTTGCAACTTGTTAGACCACATGAATGTTGATGGAGAGGAGGAATTGAGCCACGAAGATCAGCTCAAGCATCTTTTGGTGCTTTACGTGGTTCTTTTCCAAGCAAAGCACCTCTCTGTGCAAGCTGGTGAAGAGTTATTAGCCTTTCTTTCTTTCTTTGTTCGTGCTCTTGGCCATGGCATGGAGATTCCAACAAAGATCTCCACAGCTCGTGCCATGGTCAACTACTCGTCTGCCAGCAGTGGTGTCTCCCGTTTTCTTGTCTGTTCCCTCTGCAGAAGCGTGTACACCATGGGAAGTTTGCATGCCCGACAATGCTCCTACGTCAGGTTTGCAAACAACCCTCACCGCCAAGAACAACCATGTGGTAATCCTCTTTATGTTGGAAGCACCGTCAAGCCTGCCCTTGAATATCCTTACAACTCAACTTTGGAAACCTTAAAGAAGTTTTTTGCTCGTCCTGCCTTCGAGTTTCAAATTGAGCAGTGGAGAAGTAGATCGGTGGAAGAGGATGTTCTTTACGACATTTATGATGGTAGAGTTTGGGGCCAGCTTGCTGACTCAAATGCTCAGCCATTTGTCAACAAAGAAAGGTCGCTGATGGTGTCGTTGAATGTGGACTGGTTCCAGCCTAGTGACGGTATGCACTACTCTTGTGGTGGTGTATACCTAACTATCAACAATCTCCCTAGAAGTTCGAGGATGAAGACTTCCAACATTATCCTCGTTGGCATGATTCCTGGTCCTGGCGAACCCACGGATGACCAAATTCAAAACTTCTTGCGGCCAATGGTGGATGAGTTGATTGTCCTGTACAATGGTGCGGTTATACCCACCTATCAATGCCCAAATGGTGTGCTTGTTCGTGTTGCTTTAATGTCAGTCAACTGTGACATACCTGCAGCACGTAAAGTAGCCGGGTTTATGGGGCAGTCAGCTCATAAGGCTTGTAACAAATGCTCAACTGTCTTTCCAAGAATCAGTACTGGCGCCAATTCATCCAAGCCTGATTTCTCCAACTTTGATGATGAGCATTGGGTAATGAGGGACAGCACCCAGCAAAGACGAGAGGCGTATGACTGGCTGAACGCGACCCATATCACCCAGCAAAAGGCATTGCAGACAAGTACGGGGAGTAAATGGAGCGAGCTTCATCGACTTTGCTATTTTGATGTGGTAAGATTGACAACTGTGGATCCAATGCACAACTTGTTCCTTGGTACACCAAAGAGGATGATTGAAGTTTGGGAAAGCCGTGGTTTGCTTACAGTAAATGATTTCAAGGCAATGGCTGATGAATCAAATTCAATTCTCATTCCTTCTCAATACTGCAAGATCCCTAGATGTATGTAACAAATATAAAAAACTTTAATTTATGTTCAAGCTAACAATTTTTTTTTTTAAAAAAAAAAGCCAAGGTTGAAAGTTCTTTCAGCAATATGAAATCTGACGAGTGGAGAACGTGGTGTGTTGTGCTTTCGCCTTTTCTCTTGAAACAAAAGCTGACAAGAGAGCACTTCGATGTTTGGATGCAGTATGTTGAAGCTGTGAAGTTGGTCACCGGCCCCTTGATTACAGTTGAAGACATAGAAATGGCGCATTCACTTTTTAAGAATTTTGGCAAGTCATGTGTTCAATTGTATGGAAACTCTATGACAACCCCCAATATGCATATGCACATGCATCTGAAGGAATGCTTTTTGGACTTTGGTCCTTCTTATGCCTTTTGGCTTTATGGTTTCGAACGCCTTAATGGTAATATAAAAAATATTAATATTAATTTCAAGACAGGCTTCGAAACAACCTATGCCATTATGTTTACACAAAATGTTCATACGCAAGACCTCATACATTCATTACATTCATTCATTAACACAAACAACGAAGATATGCTCCTATTGGTGAAATCGATAGAAGAGATAGGCGAGGTTACGAGTGACGAGAGTGGTTTAACGCCATTTGACTACTCTCGTTTCATAGACGGGCCTAGTTTATTCAATTCGACGATCACTGGTAGTGAGCCTCTACCACCATCATCCTTTCCTTTAAAATTCAACAAGAAAACAGAACTTATATGCCATGAGCATTGTGATGCTTTAAAAAATTACTATATGAACACCTATGCACCTATGATAACAAATACATACATTGATACCACCATACACTCATTCAAAAAAATCACTTTGCTTGGACAGCTTTATCAGCCAGCAAGTGCAAATTCATTATCATCATCACCATCATCATTCATTCAGGCCATTGTCGACAATCAACTGCGCATTGGTCAAATATCATATTTTTTTACTCATTCATTTGGTAACAACACTCATTACTTTGCATTTGTCAATTGGTACAGTCATGCGTCCCAACATTTCCCCTCCTTTGATGGTACTGGCATCCAAGTGTGGAAGAACCAGTATGAACCTGTGTCAAGACAAAACATACTTCCGATTCATCGCATTTACAATCCTGTTGCTGTCAAGCCTTACATTGACAATCATATTCTCACTCTCTCTCTTCCAAGAAAGATTTATATGTAGCAAATATGAAAAACAATTCAATCATTTATCATTATTTTTATCATTATCATTATTATTATTTTATATATTTTACTAAAGAATCATTCAATAGACTAGTTTTTTTTTAACAAATGTTTATTCAATTTGATAAGAGGCAACAAAACAAGAAACAAAAAAAAAAGGAAACAAAAAAGCGGATGCCTATGGCATTGGGTTCGCAGCAGCAGAGGAGGAAGGACCAGAAACAGAAGTGGGGAAGCCAAGAGCAGGGGAAGAAAAAGCCCAGGAAGGGTAGTACTCATGATCAAGTTTATCTGGGAACTCCATTTCAACATATTGTACTCTTCTTCTAATTGTTGGTGGAGCTCCCTTTTTCTTTAGTAGTTCTCTGTGCCCTTTCTGGAGCTCTTTGTGGAATTCCACTACCTGTAGGCAATTAAGGTATATTAGAAAATGAGATTTATTGATATGTCATACTTACTCTTTCACTTCTGAATGATGGCCGTTTGACAATAAACGTACGGCCATCTTCATCTTCTGGGCCATTCTCCTCATCAGAGGTCCAATCAACCGTCAAGATCTTTTCGGCAAATGGGAACCGTGCTTGGTATGCAGCTGCGTTAGCGTTGTAAGCAACCCTCCTGTTAAGGAGTTTCTATTATAAAGTATTGATGTAAGTATTATAGGCATTTTATATTACAATTTTTAAATATCAAGTACTTACTGCATTTACGCGGCTGCGGCAGGCTGACGTTGGTGTCGTCACAGCTTTCCCATTTGCCTTATCCACCATGTAATAGAACTTGCTTCTAATCATGGTGAATACTTGCGAATCAGTCAGGCCATTGAAGCGTTGGTGCTTCCTGACTTCATCGCGCAACAGATTTTTTACTTTTCTGTTGGCCTTGTCGGTGATGGACTTGAGTGTATCAAACTTGATGCCACGGCCAACCAAGTATTCACGGTAATGATCAGCTATGTGATCCTATAATGTAAGTAAGAAACAAAGTTATTAAATTGTATTTGCTAATTGATACTTTAATTTTAAACTTACACTACACTGCTTTTTGATCCTGTTGATCTCAGCCACATCAACATACTGCTGCCCTTGCTGTGGCTGTTGAACTGGGTGCTGCTGCTGCTGCTGCTGCAGTTGTTGCTGTTGCCACATTTGAGCAAAAAACTGCATTTGGGCAGCCATCATCTCTGGTGTGAGAGCAGAGGCTGCTCCAACGGCCTCTGCACCAGTATGGCTGCCAAAGCTTGCAACGGAAGCAGACACAGGGACAGGAGCGGACACGGGAACAGGAAAAGGAACAGAAGCAGAAGCAGAAGCGGAAACAGGAGCAGAAGAAAGAGAAGAAGAAGGAACAACAGTGGATGATGATCCAGCAATATTTGAAGAAACTCTTGCCCTTTTGGGGGCATTGCTGGGAACGTTGATGGGAGTGGCGACGCGTCTGGACATTTTTTAAAATAAAGTATAAAGAGGGGAAAAAAAAGAAAAACGTCCTACATTGTTTTTTTTTTATATTCTTTAGTTTAGTTTGTACTCTTTCTTTTTTTTTTTTAAAAAAAAAAACTATTGGGGTTGAAGATGTTAAATTTAAATGAAGAATAAGTCTAACAATATATAAACAAGCTTTTTGAATATTTTAATAGCTGTTCTAATTTCAGAAATGGTGTTAGAATGAGCTTTCATGGTTATTAGATTTGACTGATGCTGAATAGTTGTAACACTAGTAAAATGAGGCTATAAAAAAAGTATTTTTTTTTCCCTTTTTTCTTTTTTTTTTTTTTTTTAAAAAAAAAAACAATCTTCATAAAAGGTAAGTTCTTCATATTATATATACTATATTCCTGCTCTAATGGTGCTTTTACTTTAGTAAAATAATATCGGTTGCTTTCTTGATGTTTGAAATGGTCTTTA
>NW_027137833.1:1063202-1080092 GCF_000149305.1 Rhizopus delemar RA 99-880
AAAAAAAAAAAAAAAAAAAGAAAAAAGGGAAAAAAAAATACTTTTTTTATAGCCTCATTTTACTAGTGTTACAACTATTCAGCATCAGTCAAATCTAATAACCATGAAAGCTCATTCTAACACCATTTCTGAAATTAGAACAGCTATTAAAATATTCAAAAAGCTTGTTTATATATTGTTAGACTTATTCTTCATTTAAATTTAACATCTTCAACCCCAATAGTTTTTTTTTAAAAAAAAAAAGAAAGAGTACAAACTAAACTAAAGAATATAAAAAAAAAACAATGTAGGACGTTTTTCTTTTTTTTCCCCTCTTTATACTTTATTTTAAAAAATGTCCAGACGCGTCGCCACTCCCATCAACGTTCCCAGCAATGCCCCCAAAAGGGCAAGAGTTTCTTCAAATATTGCTGGATCATCATCCACTGTTGTTCCTTCTTCTTCTCTTTCTTCTGCTCCTGTTTCCGCTCCTGCTCCTGCTCCTGTCCCTGCTCCTGCTCCTGTTTCCGCTTCTGCTTCTGCTTCTGTTCCTTTTCCTGTTCCCGTGTCCGCTCCTGTCCCTGTGTCTGCTTCCGTTGCAAGCTTTGGCAGCCATACTGGTGCAGAGGCCGTTGGAGCAGCCTCTGCTCTCACACCAGAGATGATGGCTGCCCAAATGCAGTTTTTTGCTCAAATGTGGCAACAGCAACAACTGCAGCAGCAGCAGCAGCAGCACCCAGTTCAACAGCCACAGCAAGGGCAGCAGTATGTTGATGTGGCTGAGATCAACAGGATCAAAAAGCAGTGTAATGTAAGTTTAAAATTAAAGTATCAATTAGCAAATACAATTTAATAACTTTGTTTCTTACTTACATTATAGGATCACATAGCTGATCATTACCGTGAATACTTGGTTGGCCGTGGCATCAAGTTTGATACACTCAAGTCCATCACCGACAAGGCCAACAGAAAAGTAAAAAATCTGTTGCGCGATGAAGTCAGGAAGCACCAACGCTTCAATGGCCTGACTGATTCGCAAGTATTCACCATGATTAGAAACAAGTTCTATTACATGGTGGATAAGACAAATGGGAAAGCTGTGACGACACCAACGTCAGCCTGCCGCAGCCGCGTAAATGCAGTAAGTACTTGATATTTAAAAATTGTAATATAAAATGCCTATAATACTTACATCAATACTTTATAATAGAAACTCCTTAACAGGAGGGTTGCTTACAACGCTAACGCAGCTGCATACCAAGCACGGTTCCCATTTGCCGAAAAGATCTTGACGGTTGATTGGACCTCTGATGAGGAGAATGGCCCAGAAGATGAAGATGGCCGTACGTTTATTGTCAAACGGCCATCATTCAGAAGTGAAAGAGTAAGTATGACATATCAATAAATCTCATTTTCTAATATACCTTAATTGCCTACAGGTAGTGTGTTGTATAATGGTTTAAATAATAAAGGAAAAGGTAAAAACAAAGATCAAGAAACAGTTTGGGTACTTTTTGAGACTGATCTTTATTTCAGTTTAAGTTAAAGTAAAAATTATTCTAATTGAAGGTAGGTATTTATATCTTATTGAGTGAGTGGCTTGATATCTTCTATTGTTATCGTTCTTCTAATATTCAGGTACTTTAGCAAGTGTTATCTATAATTATGATTATGAAAACTTTTCATTTGTTCTTTTGTATGTCTGTCATAGATTATCTTTTATTCTGGGAATTCCTCACTGATTTGAATAACGTTATTTTACGCGTTATTTCAATTATGTGAAAGATTAGCAATATTCCTGACATTGGATTGGATTTGGTTATTTTAGTTGATACGTCTTCTTATCAAAGAACTCTCATGAATACAATACATATTCTAAAAGAACATGTTTAATTGGAATTGATTGTATGATCTTATTTAAATAAACTTATATTTTATTTTATTTTAATTATGATCTTGTATTAAGACTTATATTCATTAATGTCAACTACAATCAGTTACTGTTCTACAACATAATCCCCTCCCAGGTATGATTAATACCGTTTAGATCTTTTACGTCTACCTTGGCTCTTATTCTTCTCATCAATTGTTGTGGAAGAGTAGCTGGTTTCTTTTAAGTCTATTGATATTTTACGTTTACTTGACTGAGGATTAGATTCCTTATTTGTATTGTTTAATTTTTCTTTTTTATCAAGAATTTTATATTTTGTTTTAATGTCTTCAGGTACAATACCAATTCTTTGCCAATATTCAGTTATGAATTTAAGATCTGCAAAGTGAGATGCAGGTTCCCAGGTATCTTCACTCTCATCATAACCTTTCCATCTACACTTATAAATATATTTTCCTTTAGCTTTTTTATGTGCTAAGATGGCTTCAACTTGATAGAATTTATTTGAGGATATTACTTCATCCTGTGATATCATCTTGAGTGCGGATGGTGGGTAGTTTTTAGGTAATAAATCTCCTTTTTCATCTTCAAGCACATATGATCCACCTTGGGTGATCCTTTTAACTTTATAAGGTCCCTCATATGGAGCATCAAGCTTATTTGTTTTATAATTTACTGTTACCATTACATAACTATTTTCGGGGATTGATACAAGTTTATGTGACGCATCAAATTTTTCCTTTTGTTTGTTTGTTATTATTTTTGTTCTTTCGTATATAGCAGGAAATACAATTTCTGTCATCTTTTTTATATTTTTTAAAAGTTCTGTATTTAATTCTTCCTTAGTTGCTTCATTTTTTTCCTGACTGAAATCTTCAAAGTCATTTGGATTACGACCGAACATTAAAGTGAAGGGTGGCGTCTTAGTACGTTCATTATATTTACTATTTAGGTAGAGTTGTGTAGAAAGAACATGTAAATCCCAGTCTGCTTTAGCACCTTCGACTTGTTTCTTTATGGCTTTTACAGCACTTTGTACCCAACGTTCACTTACACCATTAGCTCTGGGATGGTAACTAGATATAAGTCTATGATCATAACCAGCATTTTCAGCAAGTAATTGCATAAGCTCATTTACAAATTCACCACCATTATCAGATTGGAGTACACGAGGAAAACCATAATTAGAGAATACATCGATTAATGTCTTTACAATCGTCATAGACTGTTTATCAGGGATAGGTTTCAATATGCAGTAACGAGTAGCAATGTCAACCATAATCAGTAAGTAATTGTTGCCATTCAAGGAAGTTTTCATGGGACCAGCTAAGTCGATACCCCAACTATCACCAGGTAATGTGGCTGTTATAGGTCCTAAAGGGTTATAACCTTTTTTGATTATGTTAAATTGTTGACAGGGTACACAACTTTTTACTAATTCTACCGCTTCTTCTTTTAGATTATTCCAGTAGATACCTTTACGTTTTAAAGCATGATAGATTGCATCAGAACCAAAATGTCCTTTTAGATGCTCTTTAAGAAGAAGTTCTTTACGTTCTTCTGAATCCGCTGGTGTTATGTATTCACCGTCATTAATACTAGGTAATTTTATAGCTGTTCTGTTAAGCAGACGAGCATTATCCCCTCGCAGTTCATTGACAGGATTCTCAATTTCATAGAGACGAGAAAGTGTATCAGGTAATATGTTATCTATTCCTGGCAGATGAACGACGTTAAAATCATACTTTAATAAAGTATCCAGCCAATTTATCAGCATTACGTTTGCTATTTTTTGCGTGTGAAGATAGGTTAATGCTTTATGATCCGTATATAGAGTGAAGTGATTACCCCAGAGATATTTATGGAACTTTTTTAATGCATAGACTACTGCCAATAATTCACGCTTAGTAGCTGAATAGTTGCGTTCACTTTTAGAGAGACTTTTCGCCATCATGGAAATATATTTCATTTTTCCATCAATCACTTGATATAGAACGACACCCACACCAACGTTAGAAGCATCAGTGGCAACACAGAAAGGTCGATTTAAATCGGGATAGGCTAAAATGGTTCCTTCCAAAAGTACCTTTTTAAGATTATCAAAGCATGTTTGATGTTTACTGTTCCATATTTTTTCAAGTGATTTTTCATTCCTCAATGCATCTAGCGGAGCCAAGAGTGTGGACGCTTTAGGGATAAGAGGTCGGAAGTAATTTATGAGACCACAATATCTCATGATATCCTTTCCTGTTTTAGGTACAGGGAAATCTTGTACATTAGCAACTTTACGAACGTCAAGGGATACACCTTTAGGCGATATTCTAAAACCAAGTAAATTAATCTTATTTTGAAAGAATTTACATTTATCAGGATTTAATTTGAGATTTACTTTGGTCAGCTTATTTATTACTGCTTTTAAATGTAGTTTATGTTCTTCAATTGAAGTAGATGCGACTACTATATCATCGATAAAGCATCTAGCAAAAGGCATATTCTCAAGTGCTATACTCATTGTTCTTTGCATCACACTAGATACGTGTTTCAAACCAAATGGAGTACCAATTAGCACGTATTGTACATTATTCCATGAGAAAGCTAATTTATGAGCATGATCCTCTCGCAGCCTTAAAGAGTTAAATGCGGATTTAAGATCCAGAGTTGAATATACTGAAGCTCCTTTTAGTTCTTCAAAGAGTTCAGATATTTTTGGTAAAGGCATTCGGTCAATAGAAGATAAAAGAGCATTAATATGTCTAGGGTCATGGCATACACGGTAACCAGTTATTTCTCCCTTGGCATTTGTCTTCTTTACTACAGTTAGAGCCGAATTCCATTCAGTGTTAGCAGGAGCACGTTTTATGACACCATTTTCCAGCCATTCATTAATCTGATCCTGTACTACTTGATGATACACTAAAGCGATCGGGTAAGGACTTCGATAAGATGTTACGTTTTCTGGAGTTTCAATTGAGACAACAGATTCTGGGATTGTACAAAAAGAACCTCTAGGTATGCCTTGATTTAATTGAATCAATGGTTTAATATCATTTATAGCAGATTGAAATTGTTCAGGAGTTCCTGCAGGGCAGTCTTCAAGTTCTGACATTTCCTTATCTACTTCTTCTAAGAGCTCACTATTGTCACTATATTTAGATTGTGCAGCTTGAATATTGTCTACTTCATCAGTATCCCATTTATATGGTAAACCAGTAAGACCAATACCAAGTTTAGTCATGAAATCTGTACCTATACTCATATCATGATCATTTGTTAAATTCATTACTTCGAAGTTATGAGTATAATTTTTTTCATTACATCTGATGTTTAATTCAATTGTACCAATTCGTGTAATTGTCGATTTAGAATCAGCCAATTTTATGACATCTTTTTCCTTAGATGGAACAATAGGAAAATTATGTTCTAGACAAAACTTTTTATTAATTGACGAAAAATTTGCACCTGTATCTAAGATAGTCATTGCTTTTATATTATTTACAAGGATAGGAAAGCTTATAGAATTATCTTTGGTCAATTTAAAATCACGAGTAACAGTTATGTCTTTATTCTTTAAATTTCAATCAAGAGCCATACGGTTTAAATGACCGTTAGTTACATCTTCATCATCATTTGATTTTTCATCATTATTGGAGCGAATTGCCATACGATTGACACGGGAGAGAGAAAATCCTTCATTTGCTTTAGCATTATTTAAAGACTTCTTTGCCTCTTTAAACTCTTCACAGCGATGGCCTTTACTCCATTCTTTACCACAGTACGTACACGGCTTGGGCTTACTAATACCCTTATTGGTGCTTATGTTGTTCGATTTGATACCATTCATGACTTTACTAGTTCCTGTTGAAACTTTATTAGTCTTTACGAAAGAGACACGAGAGACTTGTTCTTCTTCAGATCCTCTGTTGCGCTTGTGTGGGTTTTTAATTGAAAAAGCAGAATCTTCACCTGAAGCAAGGACCAAGTCAATTATTTGATTAATTGAGCTAGGGAGTTTAGCACCAAGATGGGATGATATAGCCACTTGAGCCACGGTTTTGACAGAAGGTTTAAGTGATGCAAAGTATGTTACAGCTAGTTGGGTTCCATCTTCCATACCCGCTTCTCTTCTCATCTTTTGAAACCGATTCGAATATTCCCTATTACTTTCATAAGGAGCTTGACGCATAGAGCCAACTTCAACCATTAGCAAAAACTTTCGATACGGAGTATCAAAGTGGTCAAGAACAATAGGACGGACTTCCTTCCAGGTGTAACGCTTGTTCATTAGGGCTTCACGGGACCAAGATGTTATGTTCTGGTAAAGTAAAAGAAATAACAAAGATAAACCAAAAGAATACTTTTTGAGACTGAACTTTATTTAAGACAATCTTAATTGTTAAAAAGAAAACATTACAAAGTCTACTATTTATATTCTTCTATCAATTGACGGGTAAATGAGTAGTTATGAGCGTAGATCCAATAATTGACACGTTTGATTGAAGAATGATCACTGAATCGATTATGAAAAATTTTAATTCGTTGTTTTTATAGATCTTATTGTTCTTTAACTGATCTGGGAGAGTTGTCCCGTCTTCATTGAGAGGAAAGATATATTTATATGAAATGCCTCCAGTCAGATCAAAGTTGACTAGGTACCTGATCCATTATTATTCATTTACAGAAATGATGAATAGTAAAGATCATGACTTATTCATTGTTCATGTTTACTTTATAGAATGAATCTAACAGTGATAGTTTTATATAAAAAGAAGCAGAGTATATTTTATTTAATAAAGATTTAAATTATTATCTTTTATCAATTTTAATATACTTCTTTTAGTTGTGATTATTCAATGTCCGTTATGATCAGACTCTGTTCTACAACATAATCCCCTCCCAGGTATAACTAATACCGTCTAGATCTTTTAGAATTTATATTGCCATTTACTTTATTACTACTTGTTGTAGAAGAGTGGCTGTTTTCATTAAGATCTGTTCTGGTCTTTCGTTTGCCTGTATGAGAAGTATTTATTAACTTCACGTTATTAGATTTTCCTTTATTATTTTGAAGGTCATATCTATATTTAATATCTTCAGGAACTATACCAACTCTTTGCCAATATTCAGTAATGAATTTAGGATCGGTAAAGTTAGAGGCAGGCTCCCAGGTATCATCGCTCTTATCATAGCCTTTCCATCTGCACTTATAAAGATATTTGCCTTTAAGCTTTTTATGTGCTAAGATGGCTTCTACCTGATAGAATTTATCTGTTGATATAACTTCATCTTGTGAGATGAGTTTTAATGCAGAAGGTGGGTAGTTTTTAGATAACAATTCACCCATTTCATCTTCTAGTACATACGATCCTCCTTGAGTAATTCTTTTTACTTTATAAGGTCCTTCATAGTTAGGATCTAACTTGTTGGTTTTAATATTTACTTTTACCATTACATAGCTATTTTCAGGGATCGTAATTAGTTTATGTGACGCATCAAACTTTTCCTTCTGATTGTTTGTGATTATTTTTGTACGTTCATATATGGCAGGGAATACAATCTCCGTCATTCTTTTTATATTGAGAAGGAGTTGTTTATTTATTTCTTCTTTAGTTGCCTTATTTTTTTCTTTGCTAAAATCTTCAAAGTCATTCATGTTACGACCGTACATTAAAGTGAAGGGTGGCGTCTTAGTGCGTTCATTATGTTTACCATTCAAGTAGAGTTGTGTAGAAGGAACATATAAATCCCAGTCTGCTTTAGCACCCTCGATTTGTTTCTTTATTGCATTTACAGCAGTTTGTACCCAACGTTCACTTACTCCATTAGCTCTGGGATGATAACTAGATATGAGTCTATGGTCATAACCAGCATTTTCAGCAAGTAACTGCATAAGCTCATTTACAAATTCACCACCATTGTCAGATTGGATTACACGTGGAAAACCATAATGCGAGAAGACATCGATTAAAGCTTTTACAATTGTCATAGATTGCTTATCAGGCAAGGGTTTCAATACACAGTAACGTGTAGCAATGTCAACCATAATCAATAAGTAATTGTTGCCATTCAAGGAAGTTTTCATGGGACCAGCTAAGTCAATGCCCCAACTATCTCCAGGTAATGTGGCAGTAATGGGTCTTAGAGGATTATAACCCTTTTTGATTATGTTAAATTGTTGGCATGGAATACAACTCTTAACAAGTTCTACGGCTTCATTTTTCAGATTGGACCAGTAGATACCTTTACGTTTTAAGGCATGGTAAATTGCATCAGAACCAAAGTGTCCTTTAATGTGCTCACGTAGAAGAAGTAGTTTACGTTCTTCTGGATCCGGAGGTGTCATGTATTCACCTTTGTCTTCACTGGGTAGTTTTACTGCTGCTCTATTCAAAAGATGAGGCTTATCCCCTCCCAGTTCATTGACAGGATCTTCAATTTCATATAGACGAGAAGGTGTGTCAGGGAGAATATTATCTACACCTGGTAAATGAACGACTTTAAAATCATATTGGAGCAGTGTATCTAGCCAATTTATGAGCATAGCGTTAGCAATCTTTTGCGTATGAAGATAAGTGAGTGCCTTATGATCAGTATACAGGGTAAATTTGTTTCCCCATAAATACTTATGGAACCTCTTCAGAGCATATACAACTGCTAATAATTCTCGCTTAGTAGCTGAATAGTTACGTTCACTTTTAGACAAAGTTTTAGCTATCATAGAGATATAGTGTACTTTCCCATTTATCTTTTGATAAAGAATGACACCTATACCAACGTTAGAGGCATCGGTAGCGACATAGAAAGGTTGATTCATATCAGGGTATGAAAGAATTACATTTTCTAACAATACTTTCTTTAAGTTGTCAAAACATTGCTGGTGTTTATCATTCCATAACTTAATCAATGATTTTTCATTTCTTAAGGCATCCAATGGAGCTAATAATGCAGATGCTTTAGGAATATGAGGACGGAAGTAATTTATGAGTCCACAGTATCTCATTATATCCTTTCCAGTCTTGGGGACAGGAAACTCTTGCACATTAGCAACTTTACGAAGGTCAAGAGAAACACCTTTAGGAGATATTCTGAAACCAAGTAAATTAATTTTGCGTTGAAAAAATGTACATTTATCAGGATTTAACTTGAGATTTACTTTAGTAAGTTTATCGATTACTTGCTTCAAAGTGTGCTTATGCTCTTCAATGGAAGTAGATGCTACAACTATGTCATCAACAAAACATTTAGCAAAGGACATGTTTTCTAATGCGATGCTCATAGTTCTCTGCATTACACTGGACACATGCTTTAAACCAAAAGGAGTACCAACAGGTATATACTGTACAGAGTTCCAAGAGAAAGCTAATTTGTGTGCATGCTCTTCATTCATTTTTAAAGAGTTAAAAGCAGATTTAAGGTCCAAAGTGGAATATACAGTTGCTCCTTTCAATTCCTCAAATAATTCAGAAATTTTAGGTAAGGGCATTCTGTCAATTGACTTTAGAAGAGCATTAACATGTCTGGGATCATGGCACACACGGTAACCAGTTACTTCACCCTTAGCATTGGTCTTCTTTACTACAGTCAAAGCTGAGTTCCACTCGGTGTTAGCAGGAGCTCTCTTGATTACACCATTCTCCAGCCATTCATCTATCTGATCTTGTACTATCTTATGATATGCTAAAGGCACAGGATAGGGACGTCGATAAGATGTGACACCTTCAGGAGTTTCAATCGAGACAACAGATTCCGGTATAGTACAAAAGGAACCTTTAGGTATTGCTTGATTTAATTGGATTAATGGTTTAATATAGTTTAATGCTTGTTGATATTCATTAGATGAACCAGCGGGGCAGTTCTCTAATTCAGACATCTCATCATCAACTTTATTCAAGAGTTCACTAAAGTCATTGAATTTATGCTCAGGTACTTTGGAATTGTCTAAAGATACTTTACTATCATCCCATTTGTAAGGAAGACCAGTAAGACCAATACCAAGTTTACTCATAAAATCAGTACCAATACTCATATCGTGATCATTTGTTAAATTCATTACTTCAAAGGTATGATTAAAGCTTTTTCCATTACACTTAATGTTTACTTCAGTTAAACCAATTCTCTTAATAGTAGAGTCAGAGTCAGCTAACTTTATGACATTATTATTTTTAGGAGGAATAATTAAAAAATTATTTTGGAAACAAAATTTTTTATTTATAGAGGAAAAATTTGCTCCAGTATCCAAGATTGTGATGGCTTTTCTATTGTTTGCAAGTATAGGAAAAGTTATAGAATTATCATTAGTACTTTTAAAGTCTCGAGTAACTATTAATTCTTTTTCTTTTTTAGACTTACAATCAAGTGCCATACGGTTGAGAGGGCTGTTTATCTCACATTCATCCTCTTCATCGGATACATTATTTTCAGTTCTTACGGCCATTCGGTTTATATGTACAACATTGTCCTTATTATTGCTATTATTATTCTTAGCATCTAAGAACTCTTTGCACTTATGACCTTGGAACCAATCCTTGTGGCAGTAAGTACATGGCTTGGGCTTATACTTTCCCTTATTTGCCATAGGTGTCTTGAACTTGTTGGCCAATACTTTATTAGTTCCAAAAGGAGCTTTACTAGTATTACCAGCATTACGAGGTGTACGTTCATCATCGTTCATAGGACGAGCACGTTTATGGGGAGTCTTGGCAGCAAAAGCAGAATCTTCACCAGAGGCAAGTACCAAGTCGATGATTTGATTTATCGAACTAGGCAAACGAGAACCAAAGTGAGAGGATATCGCTAGTTGCGCGACAGACTTGACAGATGCTTTTAATGAAGCAAAATACAGTGGCCAGCAAAACCGTTCGCACAAAACGTATTTTTTTCTTTCTGCACCATTTGTGGCTTATTGTGCATACTGGGCACTATACTTAGTGCATATTATCTAAAAGTAGAAGCTCTTGGCTTTCTGATGACGTATAATATGCCACCCTAAGCGCACCCTAAATCATAGTACGGACAATCAAAAATCAAAGGTACATTCGAACGGTTTTGCAGCCATATATTTTGAAAGCAAAATGCGTTAAAATTAGTTTATTTAATAACCAATGTAAAAGCCATCAGCCTCAATAACTGCACGGCATCGATCGGGCATACTTTTAATAAACTTTTGGCATTCTTCAGCCGTGATTTGGTACCAAGTGTGACCTATGCGGTCCCATAGCTCATGTATACCACATGGAGGGCAGTCATATTCTAAACAGCCGACGTTTAAGCAATTGCCACATGTTTTCAATTGGGTTCAAGTCTGGTGATTGTGGTGGCCATTTCATAACATGAAAGTCTTGCTCATTTAGCAATTTTGACACGACTTTAGCTGTATGTTTGGGATCGTTGTCCTGCATAAAGATAAATTGATTTGTAGGTTTTCCACTTTCTTCCATGTACCAGGCCAAAGACTTCATCAAATCATCTTGTAAAACCTCCAAATAAACGTCCTTAGTCATGTTCTTGCCCACATCCACAATATAGCCTGGACCATACCAGCTAATACAGCTCCATACCATTATAGAGCCTCCTCCATGCTTCACTGTCTCACGAACATGGTGCTTTTTAAGCAGTTGGCCTGGCACTTTCCATGCATAAGACTTTCCGTCGGACCCAAAACGGTTGATTTTGGTTTCGTCAGACCATATGACATTCATCCAATCGTTTACTGTCCAGTCAATATGCTGACGAGCCCATTGGAGCCTCCTCTTTCTATTTCTTTCATTAATTAAAGGTTTCTTTGGCCTGACAAATGAGACCAAACCAGCATCTCTTAACGCCCTACGTACAGTATCTACAGAAACTGACTTGCCCAAGTTCTGCTCCAACGACTGCTGTGCTTGTACAGCATTTTCGAGCCCATCTACTGTTACAGCACGAACGAGATGCTGCTGCTCCCGCTTAGTGAGTGCTTTTGGCCTACCCCCTTTGTCAATTCGAGCAGGCAAACCTAATTCCAAACGAATTTTATGAACAGTGGAGGATGATATTTTAATTATCTTTGCAATTTTATGATAAGAAAAGCCTTGACGAAGGTAAAACTCGATAGTGCTCTTGCGATCTTCTGTTAATGGTTGCATGTTGAGTAATTACTTGGTAAATGTCGAGATGTCGAAATGGGAATGTGCGAATGACAAAGGAAAAAAAGAAAAAAAATAGTGTGCAGTGATGAATTAGTAAGCAGCGAAAGTTCTGGAAGAATCTCAGGGTGTAGTGACTGCGTTTACCGCAATCGAGGAATTTCTCAAGCGAGGCCGCAAAACCGTTCGAATGTACCTTTGATTTTTGATTGTCCGTACTATGATTTAGGGTGCGCTTAGGGTGGCATATTATACGTCATCAGAAAGCCAAGAGCTTCTACTTTTAGATAATATGCACTAAGTATAGTGCCCAGTATGCACAATAAGCCACAAATGGTGCAGAAAGAAAAAAATACGTTTTGTGCGAACGGTTTTGCTGGCCACTGTATGGCATCACTTGAAGTTAAAGCTGAGCATGTATGATAATAGGGTGACCAGCATCCATGAACTGTGGCAAAGAGTCGAAAATGAATGGAATTCGTTTAATAAGAAACAATGCATCAAATATATAGACAGTATGCCCGACAGAATACAAGCAGTCTTAGCAGAAAAGGATGGATCCACTAAATATTAGAGAAGTCAAAAAACTGCACCAACCGACCTCCTCTTTTTGCTGAGTGCTCCTTAGATCAATACTCCGCATCTGACTTTGAAACTTTTATCAATAAATAGTAACAGTATTAACTCCTTTTGTTCCAAGTTTCGTAATGCTTACTTTTAAACTGACGGAGCTATACTGGTATTTCCGAAAAACTGAGTTGCGTTGGTGCAGTTTTTTGACCCACTGTATAAGGCAGGTACTTTGTTATAGTGAATAGGGTAAAAACAAAAGGGGGAATTCAATGGGAAATACAAAATAAGCATGGGTTTATGTATTTTTCAAGAGCCACTAAAGCTCACTAATATACGGTAAAATCTGAAAGCAAACGGGAGAGATATGAGGAAAATTGAAGGAAGGCTAGACAAGTACTATATTTTTGGCGAAAATTGAAATATTCAAAAAATCACTAAAAATGACCTTATGCCTGAGGGATGTCCGAGACAGTTCCCGTTTACATATCCTAATGTATATTTTAGACTGCCTTTCAGATGGTATATGCCACAAAAGTCGCAGACATATGGCGGAGATGCAATACTGATTTTCATTTTTGTGCACCAGTTTTGTCCGCTACTGTATATTCTTGAAGCAACTGAAGGAACGGTCGTATCTTATCCTTGCATAATTGCACATAGGTACAATCATGTTCGGATAGTCTACTTAGGTTCCAGAGCAGTCGAGGATGGTTCGGTGAAGGAGATGGAGGAGGCACAAGACAAGAGAGAGCCAGAGGACTGTGATCAGACCCCAGGGAAAGATCGTCATGAACCTTCAATTGTGCATTGTGGAGCTCCTGAGTGCTAAGAAAGAGGTCAATAACACTTTGATGATGGTTACCTGTGATACTACTGAACCGCGTGTGAACATTGTAAGTGGGAATGCCATAAGCAAGTTCAGTATTCCAGCAGGTGAGGCCGTTTTCAACTACCCAGCTGTGTAAGGCAATTCCTCTTGTTGATGTTCGGTGATCACCTAACCATTCACGATGTCTTGCATTAAAGTCACCGCAAATGATGGTGTTGTGTTGTGAGGGGTGAGATTGGGCGGGTAAACTGTCAAGTACTGCAATTGCTTCATCAACTGATAGTGCTGGAGGCTGGTATATACAGTGAATCAGCAGGTTTGAGACTTGAACAGAGAGGACATAAGGAGAGGAGGAGGGAAAATGAGTGACTTGGTGGGGGCAATCCGGGTGAACTAAGAGACTGATACCCATTTCACCACGAAAAGAGTTGTCAACTGGGATGGCATAAGTGTGATACTGCTTCCAGTCTGTGAGGAACTTCAACGGTGGCAAAAGCCACGTTTCGGTAAGGAAGAGTAGATCTGTAGGAGGGAGGGCGTTAGTAATAGCTTCAATGGTGTGGCGACCACAACCATTGGAGTTCCATAAGGACATAGTGAGCATATTTGTTGTTGTAATTGAAGGAGTGGAATGGGGGTATATATTATTATTTTGGTTATTTACCTGACTTATAACTGTTCAGTGTCTGGTTCGCCATTACCAGCAGGAACAGGTTGAGTTGCTTCGTCCATGTCGGTATCAACAGGAGTGGAGGTGGGGGTGGGCGTCTTGATGTGGTCAGCATAGACTTGAGAAGTGATCCATTGCTTGGCAATGAAATCACGAGCCACAGCTGAGCGCACAGTAGGACGCATACGATCCAGGGCGGTAAGCAGGTGAGAGGTGTGAATCTGCACCATTTTTTGCTGTTTCTCATTTTCAGAGAGGTCTTTGTATTTGACATCGCGAAGGTTGGCGGGATCGCGCGGATCAAAGTCGGTGATGAGCTTGATACCCGCTGTATCAAGCTTGCTGGTGGCAGTCGAAGCGTACTCGTTGTGCACAAGAAGTGCTACCACACGGGTGGTGGGGTGGTATACGTCGAGGATGCGCCAGTTCTCAAGGCCGAGCATACCTACCTTCTTGCGAATGTTGGTAATTGACTCCCTGAAGCGACAGGGGAGGTAGAGGTACTGGTTGTTGTAGAACAGAGTCTGATCATAACGGACATTGAATAATCACAACTAAAAGAAGTATATTAAAATTGATAAAAGATAATAATTTAAATCTTTATTAAATAAAATATATTCTTCTTCTTTTTATATAAAACTATCACTGTTAGATTCATTCTATAAAGTAAACATGAACAATGAATAAGTCATGATCTTTACTATTCATCATTTCTGTAAATGAATAATAATGGATCAGGTACCTAGTCAACTTTGATCTGACTGGAGGCATTTCATATAAATATATCTTTCCTCTCAATGAAGACGGGACAACTCTCCCAGATCAGTTAAAGAACAATAAGATCTATAAAAACAACGAATTAAAAATTTTCATAATCGATTCAGTGATCATTCTTCAATCAAACGTGTCAATGATTGGATCTACGCTCATAACTACTCATTTACCCGCCAACTGATAGAAGAATATAAATAGTAGACTTTGTAATGTTTTCTTTTTAAAAAAAAAGATTGTCTTAAAATAAAGTTCAGTCTCAAAAAGTATTCTTTTGGTTTATCTTTGTTATTTCTTTTACTTTACCAGAACATAACACTGGTACCCATTATTTGCAGGAGGAGGAGCAAAAGTACGGGCAGCGACCTGAAGTTGGCGCTTGGTAGGTGCCTTTCCAGTGCGAGGGCTGGTCTTGGGCTTTGTGAGCTGCTTGGTACGCATACCCTTGCGGGCAACAGAAGCAAACGAGGAAGAGGTTGGTTCAGGAGTGAGAGTGGGAGTGGAAGAAGGCTTCCACTTTGAGGCCTCAGATCCCGCAGGCTTGTGAGCAGCTACAGTGGTGGGTGCTGTAGCAGGTGGGACACTAAGGGTCTCCAGTTCTTTGATACGGCGTTGAGCCGCCTCAAGATCAGCTCGTAAATTCTAGTTCTCTTTGGTAAGAGCTTCCAGTTGAGCAAGGCGTTGACCTTGGCTAGTGATCATGGCCATGATCGGTTGGAACCAATCAGGCATACCAGGGAGGACGCCAAAGTCAAGAGGCCCATTGAGGGAGAGGGCTGAGGTGGTGGGAGCAGTGGTAGGGCCAAAATGAAAATCTGGCTCGCTTGTCATGGTGGTGGTGGTGGTGGTGGGGTTGGTGATATTTGCTATATCCATACTGTACTTAGGCTTGCCGGTTGGATGACGATCTATATCAATAGGTAAAAAAGGCGGAGAACGATCTGCGAGGGTGCGTTTAGTGGCGGCAGAGGGTTCAGGGTCAGGGGAGACTTTTTTGCTGTTGTTGTTCTTCTTCTGACTGTTTGGTGTAGTATTTTCTGGATTTCTCGATGGAATTTTGATTTTAGAAGGTGAGGGTTTTTGTTTGTTGTTTATCTATGATGGATTGATTGAACTAATGATGGATTGCTTTGATTACTGTAAAGAAGCGTATACGGATGATTGTTTAGCCGACATAATGTGGGTTAACAATCAGATGTGCGAAAGAAGATAAGGTTGCCTTCTTGGCTCAGTTGGCAGAGCGTCTGCCTAGTGAGCAGAAGGTCGCTAATTCGATTCTGGCAGAAGGCAGCAGAGAAGTACAGCTTATGTTACTAAATGTATTTAAATTTGTGTTGTGTAGTGCTTTTTATTGTCACGTCTTTTGTTACACTTGTCGTTCTTGTGAAAGATATACAGTCAAGTTTTTTTAGTACTGTAACGAAAATGGCAATGAAGATGCACAGAGATTAGCCGAGTCAAGTCAAAAAGATAAAAAATGTTGAAAATATTGTTGCACGAACGAGAATTTAGTCCCCGATACAAGCATGTATAATTACAGTTTGGATGAAGAACATGAACTGTAATTTACAGTTCATGACAAGAGACAAAAGCCACTCCAATTTTAATATAAATAAGATGAATATTTTAAACAAAATAACAGACATCCAATAAATCCAATCCAATTCAATAAATCAAATCTTCTTACGCTTAAAAAGCAATCTTTTCTTATTGGATCACAATAACCTTTTCTTTTCTTTTTATTTTTACTTATTCTTTCTGATCTGATACCCGAGTTATCACAAATCAAGAAAGATCCCTTTTATTTTTATTGTTTATCAAACAATCTTATTCTTAACCTTATTGATCTAAAAAGATCTGGTGGTCACTACTCAAAGACAATTTACTCTAAAGAACTGTTAAACGTTCAATCAAGTTACCTAAACTCAAGTCATTCAAGACTTCAAACCGCAATTTAAACAAATCTACATCACTTTAACACAAGCCAAGTCCCAAGTACTAACAAGTTACAGTATAATATTTTTTTTTTCGGGTTAGCTTTTCTTATTTTTTTGACCTT
>NW_027137833.1:1082211-1089424 GCF_000149305.1 Rhizopus delemar RA 99-880
TAGAAAGATTGCTTTTTAAGCGTAAGAAGATTTGATTTATTGAATTGGATTGGATTTATTGGATGTCTGTTATTTTGTTTAAAATATTCATCTTATTTATATTAAAATTGGAGTGGCTTTTGTCTCTTGTCATGAACTGTAAATTACAGTTCATGTTCTTCATCCAAACTGTAATTATACATGCTTGTATCGGGGACTAAATTCTCGTTCGTGCAACAACAGTACTAAAAAAACTTGACTGTATATCTTTCAGTAGCAATTGTGTTGTAATTTTCCTTCCTTCAATGGCTTGTAAGAGTTTATGGTTTTGAAATAGAATAAAGTTGATAAAAAGAATAAAAAAAATGAAACTTGAATTAAAGTATTGATATTGGATTTTCTTGTTGTGAGTGACCACCAGATCTTGTTAAGTAGATCAGACTTGTTTGTAGTAATTTAATAAAGGGTTTGAAAGTGTTTACAATGAAGATAATTTGCTTCAAGGGACTTGTCTTGCTTGTGTTTTAAGAGTGTTATACCAAAAGATTCAGGGATAAAGATACTTGATTTATTGGTTATTTATATATAAAAATATAACAAAGAGAAGTTAAGATAAGTAAAGATAAGAGAAGTCAAGAGAAGTGAAGTAAAATAGAAATAAAAATTTGTCTATTATATAGACAGAAGAAAATAAGGTTTGACTTTTGAAGTAAGGTTTGACTTTTAAAATAAGATTTGATTTTTAAAATAAGGTTCAAATATTGAATAAGGTTCAAATAATTTGAATTGATTCAGTATAGGGATTCACAAGACGCAGTCATCATTGGCATCAATATTATTATTTGCTTCGTCACAGATGCCCGCCACAACGGTTTGGTCGTCCTCGAGCACTGAGATCTTTCCCCATTTGTCCAATTTTTTAATTTTTTTGTGTAGGGAATTGTGAACTGTGTATCCATTTAGCAAGAACCTCAAAGCCTCGTTCCTAGATGAAGCATAAATTTGGACGCTTCTTTCATTATTCCTGGGTTGTTCAAACTTGATATGACTCCAATCCACAATTGTCGAAGCCAGCCTGTTTAGTACCTGGTTTTTTAGATGTTCAATTTTTTCTTGATCCTTTTGATAATGTTTCAACAACTCAAACTCTTCTTTAATGTTTTCTTCATAAAGTGTGACAATGGACCTCATGTCAGGTGTTTCCCAAGACCAGTTTTCAAGTTCTGTAAGTATTTCTTCATTGTAGTTTACTCCATATTCGATAGGCATTTCATTGTTTATTGGGTTCGCAATCATATTATCGAACTCTTCTTTGTCCTCTTCTTGTTGGATTTTTAATACTAGTTTATCGATGTAGTCCTTTTTGGTTGTAGCTTCTTCATTCTCCATGAAGCCAATATACATCTCTAGTCCTTCCCTTAGACCATTTGCTCCTTTTGCAACGTACAAAGGTTTAAAATAATCTTGTAATAACCATTTGATATATTCAGCCGCATTGCCATCACCATCTTGAATATCCTTCACCATTTTTTCAACGGTAAGTTTAGCTTGTTCTCTGAGATATTGTGTTTGGTCCATGTCCTAATAGTTAACTGCTTGATATAAATTGTTTTTTTTTTTTTTGATAATAAGGTCGATATACAGTAGCGGACAAAACTGGTGCACAAAAATGAAAATCAGTATTGCATCTCCGCCATATGTCTGCGACTTTTGTGGCATATGCCATCTGAAAGGCAGTCTAAAATATACATTAGGATATGTAAACGGGAACTGTCTCGGACATCCCTCAGGCATAAGGTCATTTTTAGTGATTTTTTGAATATTTCAATTTTCGCCAAAAATATAGTACTTGTCTAGCCTTCCTTCAATTTTCCTCATATCTCTCCCGTTTGCTTTCAGATTTTACAGTATATTAGTGAGTTTTAGTAGCTCTTGAAAAATACATAGACCCGTGCTTATTTTGTATTTCCCATTGAATTCCCCCTTTTGTTTTTACCCTATTCACTATAACAAAGTACCTGCCTTATATGCTTAAGAAAATAAGCAACTGTAAAAGCGAAGCTCTGAGATTTCGAATACACTTAGTTCGTACGGCAGCGGATCTTTTTAGGGTAGCAAGAATCTCCAAATGGACAATCAACAGGATAAGAAAGGAAGAAAAGAACATCAAGGCTTGTGACCGTGGTAGTCGACCGGTCGTAGTCAGCAAAATAACTAATGCAATCATCCGCCTAAAGTTTCGACAAGGATCTTTACACACAGCTTCTGATGCTCAGCTCTTTTTGAGGTTCTTAGGATACAGTAGTAGCAAACTGTCAGTCAGAAGGCAGTGTAGGAAGGTAGATTTTGAGTCTGGAACTAAGGAATCGAAGATTTCCATTAGCTGTATAAGCCAGAAAAAGCGATGAAAATGGTATCGCGACAAACCATCGCATACTATAGAGGGCTGGAAGTCCATCATATTTAGCAATGAAAAAAACATGAATGTTATGAGTGCAGATAGTATACACTAATATTGAAAGCAAGTCGAGCAACCTTAGCGATCTTTTTACGGTGATCAAACAATGAAGAATGTTGGCTGCTCTGTTACATTTTAAGGCTGTATTAGATATTGAGGACCAGGATATTTGTGTCAAGTATACGATGCTGTAATAAATTCATAGGTATACACATGTATTTTGCTTACTACATACCACAAAAGCCTAGGGTATAGTGGTCTAAAATATCGTAATCTCTCGTTTCAGCATGACAATGACACAAAGCACAAGACAAGACATGCCACAAAATCAATATTTGATAGCAGGACTTCTGTGCTAAAGGGTTAGTTACCACTAATCCCGGCTTAAGCCTTCTTAAGCATGTCTGGTGGCAATTGAAGGCAAAGCTATGACGATACGACACTAGACCAAAAAGGATAGATGATCTTTGGAAAAGAATAGTTAAAGAGCTGGGCTCTTTTACTGAAAGTGATATACACACATACTACTAGCATATGCCAAGAAGAATATTCGATAATATCAAGAGATGAGATGACTATACAAAGCCTTAAATTTTAGTCACTTTTGCGGTTTTTAGAAAATATAGAATTTTATAAATGAAAAGCATGCTCTTCGCTCAGTTTTAACAATGTCATGCTAGGAATACACGTAAATTACAATGGCTAGTATATCTTCCTTCTAATATAGTTTCATAGCTATTGCAATGAACATGAGCAAGTAATGGTAGTTAAAAGCTGAAAAAAAGTTTTGTGCACCAGTTTTGTCCGCTACTGTACTTCAAAAACAATATGGGTCAGGAAGTCGAAGAATGAATTGAAAAACATGATATACAATTTGGAAATAACGAATCCTAAAGTAATGGATGCCATGGTATATTTTGACTCTTGCTTAAACCTGGTCACAAATCGTAAAAGCATAGAGATACGAATATACAATCGATCATCAAATGATATACTATTGGACCCTGACGAAGAAATCGGCATTATTGAAAAGATCAATCCACAGGAAGACTCCATAATACAAGCATATAATGTTGACACAAATCCTCACTTATGTGTGATGGAAATGTCTGAATCAAATAATACAGAAAAGAATGAAGAAGGCATGCTGCTAGAATCAGACAAATATAAGAAACTTGAAATAGGAGATATAAGTCAAGATATTAAACGAGGTTTACAGAAGTTACTAAAGAAGTACGAGAGTATATTTGACTGGGATAATAACACAATTGGATACACAAACTTGATAAAACATAAGATCACGATAAAAGAAGATACTATGCCTACAGTAGGTCAAAAAACTGCTGCAAGGAATCCATTTTTCTTGGTTTTTCTAGCGCACATCCTGTTACAATGGCACAAACTGCCTCTGTTCCCACATAGTAAATCTTCTACATGTCTTGAAAAATCCGAAAGAGTTTAAGCCCTATTGGATAAGTATTGAATGAAGTATGAGATGCGCAATTTGAAAATTTGGAAAAACGAAAACTTGAACGGAATGAATTTATTTATTAATATTTAGTTGAACTTCCTTTTCTATTAATAATCGCTTGGGTTCTTTTTGAAACGTTATCTATATAACTTTCGAAAAGATATTTAGCGAAATCAATTCATATTTTATCAACTTGTTCCCAAAGCACATTCGTGTTCTTTGCTCTACGTTCGTAATATTTGAGATTCAACTTCAATTGATGCCATACGTGCTCGATTGAATTTAAGTCCGGGCTCTGAGCTGGCCAATCGTTAATATAGCTCTCTTGGTTACTACATAACTAGGCCATTGTAAATTATGCCTTGTGTTTTGGGTCATTGTCATGCTAAAAGTAAATGTTGAACCAGTCGAAATTGTAGTACTTCATAGTATCATGAAGCGTAGTGGTCAAAATATGCTGGTAAACGCCCGAGTACAACTTTCCATCGTAAATTTAGCAAGCATATCCTGGTCCTTCAGAGGTTATACAACACCAGGACATCAATTTGCTAGCTTCATGCTGGATTACAAAATCCAGGTCATGATGTTGAAGAAGGTCACTTGGCCTTTTCCGATAGTGATCATCACCATTAAAGCCCTATATGTTGATCTTGGTTTCATTAAAATAAACGATTTGTTGTCAGTCAACCATTGCCCAATCCTGATGCTCCTTGTTCCATTTTAACTGATACTACGTATGCACTTTTGTCTGAAATGGCTCCTTTTTTTCTATCAGAAAATGGAACTCCATTGATTTCAGTACGTTAATTTCTGACTGGTATGAGATATCGTAGCCAAATCCAACTGGCTCCCGGTATACCTCTTTGGAAGTCTTTAAAACCTCTTCAATGACTTTTCTTTTGATTAACCGCTTCGTCGCTTTGGAGACTACTGTAGGTCCACCACCTACAGTGAGCGACAAAACTGTCCCAATGTTTTGTAGTTTTCTCTTTTATGGCCTGTAGCGTTATGGTTATCAGATTAATTTATGGCTTGTTGTATATCATTCGATAGCCAAATTCTTGTAGAAGTAAACAACATATAGCAAAGACCGATTAAAGTGCCGCAAGTGGAGATAGAGGGGATGGAAAACAAGCGGTGCATTGGGACAGTTTTGTCGCATTTTCAAAAAAATATAAAATGGTTTATTTATTTGATATTAATAGTCAGTCCAGCGTCCTTTGTTCTTGATACACTGTTTTATACGCTTAGGCATTGATTCTATAACCTTTTGACACTCTTCTGGCTTCATTAAGTCGTACCAAACTTTAGTTACTCGTTCGTATAATTCATTCATGCCTTTTGGTGCTGTTTCATAATCATTCAGCCTTCTCTTTAACAATGACCACATATTTTCAATTGGATTGAGGTCAGGGGACTGTGCAGGCCACTCCAGGATGTTGTAGGGTTGGTCTTTAAGGTATTCTTTGACTAGTTTGGACGTATGCTTAGGATCATTGTCATGCTGAAAAATCACCTGATGACGTTCGAATCCTAATTTATCGATGCTAAACTCGATAGTACGCTCCAATTCATCTTCCAAAATCTCTCTGTACAATTCTTTATCCATATTACCATTGATCTTGCACATCCAACCGACTCCTGCATAGGTAATGGCGCTCCACAGCATAATACTGCCTCCACCATGCTTAACAGTCATCTTGACATGATGAGATTTCAAGCTTTCCCCTGATCGGATCCAAGCCCAGGTGCGTCCATCTGAATTGAATCTATTTATTTTCGTCTCGTCTGACCAAATAACGCGTTTCCAGTCATCTATAGTCCAGTCCTTGTGAGCCATACACCAAGAAAGCCTCTTACGGATGTTTTTAGCACTAAGCAAAGGCTTTTTCGGCTTCTCAATCGCACCAAGACCGGCCTTACGAAGGGTTCTGCGCACTGTCACAGCACTTACTTTCCTTCCAATGTCCTTTTCTAACTCTTTAGCCACCTTTGCTGCACTTGACATCCGGTTTTTCGTCACTTGGTGGACACAATAGCGTTCATCAGCTGCCGATAAGATCTTGCGTCGGCCGCCTTTTGGCTTTCCAAGTCCAAAGCAATGGGATTTTCGGAGTCTCCCAACCGTACTCTTGCTTAAACCAGTAGAACCTTCCACTTCCCGAACCGACTTACCTTGTTTAAGTAGAGAAATTGCTTGAACAACTGTTTCTTGAGGGACTTGTTTCATGTTGAGATATAATGAGCGAGTAATAAATCAGTAGGAGCTTAAAGCTCCAGCAATGAGTAAATATAGACTTAGAGACGTATGGTGCACTATCATAAGCAGTATGGTACATCTATACAACTTGTGGGTCGATATTTTATCATATTTTATATTTTTTTGAAAATGCGACAAAACTGTCCCAATGCACCGCTTGTTTTTGATTCCCTCTATCTCCATTTGCGGCACTTTAGTCGGTCTTTGCTATATGTTGTTTACTTCTACAAGGCTTTGGCTATCGAATGATATACAACAAGCCATAAATTAATCTGATAACCATAACGCTACAGGCCATAAAAGAGAAAATTACAAAACATTGGGACAGTTTTGTCGCTCACTGTACACTATATCTCTATGATAGCTAAAACTTTATCTAAAAGCGAACGTAACTATTCAGCTACTAAGCGAGAATTATTAGCAGTTGTATATGCTCTGAAGAGGTTCCATAAGTATTTATGGGGAAACAAATTTACCCTGTATACTGATCATAAGGCACTCACTTATCTTCATACGCAAAAGATTGCTAACGCTATGCTCATAAATTGGTTCGATACACTACTCCAATATGATTTTAAAGTCGTTCATTTACCAGGTGTAGATAATATTCTCCCTGACACACTTTCTCGTCTATATGAAATTGAAGATCCTGTCAATGAACTGGGAGGGGATAAGCCTCATCTTTTGAATAGAGCAGCAGTAAAACTACCCAGTGAAGACAAAGGTGAATACATGACACCTTCGGATCCAGAAGAACGTAAACTACTTCTTCTACGTGAGCATATTAAAGGACACTTTGGTTCTGATGCAATTTACCATGCCTTAAAACGTAAAGGTATCTACTAGTCCAATCTGAAAAATGAAGCCGTAGAACTTGTTAAGAGTTGTATTCCATGCCAACAATTTAACATAATCAAAAAGGGGTTATAATCCTCTAAGACCCATTACTGCTGTTGTAGAACAGAGTCTGATCATAACGGACATTGAATAATCACAGCTATAAGAAGTATATTAAAATTGATAAAGGATAATAATTTAAATCTTT
>NW_027137833.1:1102102-1109482 GCF_000149305.1 Rhizopus delemar RA 99-880
TGCCATTGGCATTGACAAAGCTGTTTGGTGGGATCGACATCAGACCGCTCAGGACCGCTTTCGTAGTGCCGTCAGGTCTGCGAAGCGTCAATCCTGGCGTGCGTTCGGCTAAATGAAAGATTTACCGTCCATCTCTTTGGAAGCCTATAGCGGCGCTAAAATTGAGCGTATAGACGTATGCTATACATCATTCGAAAGCCTGGGTCGTCTATTTTTAGATAATGTAACATTAATTTCCAAAAATGGTAATATGCGGGAAATAATTAGGAAAGAAAACAGTCGCTATAGGCCCTGATTTTTATAGTTATCAATGAAAAATTTTTTTATTTATTTTAAGCACTTCGGAGTTTTTTTACGGGCGTACTAGGTGCTGAGGTATCATTTTCATCAGATTCGCTATCGGAATCGTCATCTGAGATAAAAATAAATGGCTCTTCATCGCCCTGATCACCAGTGGCATCTTCAAAGACGGTTGTGAGCAACGATACCAATGGACCTTGGTCGGCAATGCCTGCTCTGGTGAACGACACTTGCGAAAAGCAAGCAAGCATTGCCTTCCAGTGATTGCCAGCATGTTTTCTTCGCCAGATGAATTCCACTAATTTCCATGGCATCATCGATGCTGTTATATTCTGGTAAAGTAAAAGAAATAACAAAGATAAACCAAAAGAATACTTTTTGAGACTGAACTTTATTTAAGACAATCTTAATTGTTAAAAAGAAAACATTACAAAGTCTACTATTTATATTCTTCTATCAATTGACGGGTAAATGAGTAGTTATGAGCGTAGATCCAATCATTGACACGTTTGATTGAATAGTGATCACTGAATCGATTATGAAAATTTTTAATTCGTTGTTTTTATAGATCTTATTGTTCTTTAACTGATCTGGGAGAGTTGTCCCGTCTTCATTGAGAGGAAAGATATATTTATATGAAATGCCTCCAGTCAGATCAAAGTTGACTAGGTACCTGATCCATTATTATTCATTTACAGAAATGATGAATAGTAAAGATCATGACTTATTTAGTATTCATGTTTATTTTATAGAATGAATCGAATAGTGATAGTTTTATATAAAAAGAAGAAGAATATATTTTATTTAATAAAGATTTAAATTATTATCTTTTATCAATTTTAATATACTTCTTTTAGTTGTGATTATTCAATGTCCGTTATGATCAGACTCTGTTCTACAACAGCATATACAGTGACTCCCAAAACTGTCCCAATGTTTTGTAATTTTGTCTTTTACCGTCAATTGTGCGATTACTGATTGCGTAAAGTATGCCTTGTTGTACCTCATTTGAAAGCTGTGGTGGTGTAGATGTACGTGGTACTGACTACATTTTAGTTGATGTAGCACAGACGGAGATAATGAATGTAAAAAATGACCGGTGCATTGGGACAGTTTTGGGAGCATATTAAAAAAATCGCAATTTATTTATTTATTTATTATTAATAGTTTGACCAACGTCCTTTGTTCTAAATATACTTACGTATACGTTGTGGCATACTTCCTGTAACTTTTTATCACTCTTCCGGCATTATAAGCTCGTATAAAACTTGATTATACGTTCATAAAGCTCATTCATGCATTTTAGTACAGTTTCATAGTCATTAAGCCTCCTTTTCACCAATGATGACATGTTTTCCGTAGCCTTTAAGCCAGAAGATTGTTCAGGCCATTGTAAAACATTATAAAATCGTTTTTGAAGGTACTACTTTACTACTTTCGGAGTATGCTTAGGGTCGTTGTCATGCTGGCATATCACCTGATGACGTTCGAAGCCTACTTTATCGACACCATATTCTATCGTACACTCCAACTTACCTTCCAAGGTCTCTTTGTACATTGCTTTGTCCATATTACCATTGGTTTTGCACATCTAACCGACTCCAGCATAGGTAACGACATTCCACAGCATGATATTGCATCCATCGTGTTTAACAGCAATCTTCACGTGATGGCGTTTGAGGCTTTCCCCTGATCGAATCCAAGCCTAGGTGTGTCCATCCAAATTAAATCTATTTATTTTTGTCTCGTCTGGTCAAATAACGCGTTCCTAGTCATCTACTGTCGAGTTACTGTGAGCAATACACCAAGAAAGTTTGTCGCGGATATTCTTTGCACTGAGTAATGGCTTCTTTGGCTTCTCAATCGCGCCTAAGACTGACTTTCGAAGGACTTTATGAACTCTTTCAACATCTACGTTCTTTCCAATATCGTTTTCAAGACATTTGGTAACCTTCACAGCACTCGGAACACAATTTTTGGTGAGCTGGCGTACATAGTAATGTTCATCAGCTGCAGACAATACCTTAGATCGACCCCCGTTCGGCCTCATAACACTAGAGCAATGGGTTCTTTGGAGTCTTCTAATCGTACTCTTACCTAAACCCGTCAATTCTTCCATCTCCCGAACCGACTTACCTTGTTTAAGGAAAGTAATAGCTTGAAATACCACATCTTCTGGGACTTGTTTCACGTTGAGATTTAATGAGCGAGTTATAGCCGAGTAGGAGTTTAAAATTTCCGCAGATGTTAATTAGGACATCGGATACGTTTGCGGTGCTAATACATTCAGTTTGGTGATTGTATGCAAGTTGTTGATGGATATTTTGTAGATATTCTGATTTTTTCAATATGCTCCCAAAACTGTCCCAATGCACCGGTCATTTTTTACATTCATTATCTCCGTCTGTGCTACATCAACTAAAATGTAGTCAGTACCACGTACATCTACACCACCACAGCTTTCAAATGAGGTACAACAAGGCATACTTTACGCAATCAGTAATCGCACAATTGACGGTAAAAGACAAAATTACAAAACATTGGGACAGTTTTGGGAGTCACTGTACAGTGCGTTGCAAAACCCGGACACAAAACTCTTTACATGGGATAAATCGACGAATATTAGCAGCATTGACGTAACTTAACTACCGTTAGATAGAGAAATTTATTTTATGCTAAACTGTTGCTTTAATTGACGTCATACACTAGACATATATAGCATGATTTGCTATAGACTAATACGTTGCATTTACGTCAAAGTGGTTATTCATCTTTTATTCATCATTACATCACAGGGATTACACGTTGTGAAACGAAAGTTACATCATCTTGTAGCCCTAGTCTCAGTCTGTAAGGTGTATACAAATTCACTAAAGTTTCTTGCATTTTAAAAATATTTCTCACTACGTAACTTTTCCCACTCTCAATTTCTTAAAATGCCTCGCAGAATTAGCTCTAGTAAGCTTGACAGCGTCAAACTTTGCCTACATAACAACAAATCCACAACAGCTATTGCTACAAAAACTGGGGTCTCTGATCGTACTGTACGTCGCTTAAGGCTACCTTAAAACCGGACGATATCCAACCTAAGGGGGGAAGGCAAAAATATACTCAGAATCTCCGCACCAATGCACTTTGTTTAAAGCTCAGATATGGTGCCTTAAAGTCTAATTCTGATGTATGTTTTTATTTGAAGTCAATTGGATGCTCGATGAGCAAATGGCAAGCAAAAAGGCTGATGAACGAATTTGGCTTTAAAGCTACACTGAAGAAAAGCAAGCCATTCTTGAGTGACCAACATCAAAAGAACCGCCTTATCTGGTGCAAGAAGCATCAAAAATGGACTGTTGATGACTGGAAGAAGGTTATCTTTTCTGACGAAACAAAAATAAACATCTTTGGGCCAGACAGCAACCCTTACACTTGGAAAGAAGATGGGGCAGTAAGCAGACCACACCATATAAACCAGACAGTAAAGTACGGAGGCGGATCCCTGATGATGTGGGGTTGCATGACAGCAAAAGGGGTTGGTTATGCTTGTCAAATCTTTGGTGGTAATATGAGCTCGCAAACCTATACCGATATATTAGGAACCACATACAAAGATACACTCGATTACTATGGCTGAAAACATAAGGACGTCATTTTTCAACATGACAATGACCCTAAGCATACCTCCAAGCATACCAAGAGATGGATGAAGCGAAAAGGGGTACAATTATTGCAGGGCTGGCCAGCACAAAGCCCCGCTCTCAACCCTATAGAGTATCTATAGAGGCACTTGAAGCATAAGCTACGCAGTCATGACAACCGTGCTGTCAATGTTGATGAACTATGACAAAGGGTATGCAAAGAATGGGATTCTTTTACACCAGATGATGTAGAACTATACTACAGAAGTATGCCAAAACGTATTAAGGCAGTAATCAAAGCTAGAGGTGGGAATATCAAGTATTAAATAAAAAAAAACTTTATCCAAAAAAACATAAATTTCGAAAATAATAGCTCATAAGATCATAAGTCAATGATACATTATTTTCTCCGCTCCAAATTTGGACCATAAATACTATATACGTTACACTATATCTCTGCAAAATTTCGAATTGCAAGCTCGACTAGAGGACGATTTATAGGGATTTGCATGATTTTTTAAGTTTTGTATCCGGGTTTTGCAACGCACTGTATTAGAACATCGACAAGCTTTAGCTTAATCATTGGTTCTTCAGCACGACATCGTTGCCGAGTCTATATCTTTTATATCTACGCTCACAAAGAATATAAATAGATGCCAACTTTTTATCCATTAAACGGGGCTCTTTTGCAATATAAAGAAATCTGCAATAAAGAAGGATTTTAATTTTATATTGCTGCTATTGTTTTTTTGTTTAATTTTTTTATTTAATCTTACGATTAAAACAGGATGTTTGATTTTTATTGAATAAACGATATACAGTCTTCTCTGTTTTGCCAAATAAAGAATATGAAGCAAAAACTACAAAAAGACAATAGTTGTGAAACTAAAGATTATGTATATGACTTTATTAATAAAAAATATTGAGGGTATTTATACTTTTTGAATGTCTGGGTCTTTACCGCTATTTCAATTGATCGGTTAAAAGAATGATATGGAATATAAGGAAGGATAGTGGATAATCAATAGCCGCTGTCTACTTGACGAATCAAGGGACAATGAAGTAATTAAACTATTGATCTAACGATAATTATAGAATAGGATTGAACTGCCGTTGTTGTAATCAGGTTCCGATATAGTCTTTTAGAACGCTGGTAGGACAACAGGGCAAGATTGGCTATTGCAGAATTCTCACGTTTATTAATAGAGATCTGGTTAGACTATAATTCTGTAGTATCCAAGTTTATCCATGAATGTTCACTTTATTAGTTGTGTGGATACAACACCCTTATCTATTTGTCATCAGCTAGATCATACTCATTAATTATTAATCCATGACCTGAAATATTATCCGTGTATGAAAAGTATAAATAGAGTACAATTTTCTTATTAAATAAAACAATCTCTTTATCGAGTCTCGTCCTCTCTTGTTCCTTTTTATTCTTGGATAAATCAGACGTGAATACATAAACAATAAAAAGATTAATTAAATTGAACGAACTTGAAGTTGCTTGAATAATGATCTCAAAGCATACTCCCAGGGTAGTTGGCATAAATCAAAATGAACAAGGTCAGCCCTAGGAATGTAGAAAATTTTGCAACTCAAATGGCGCGATCCAATTTTGGAATAAAGAAAATTTCAAAAAAGCGGGACTTGAAATCGCGTACATCCATCATTTTGTGTCCATAACATTTGATAATCTAGTATATTAAAGAGCGGAGGCCAGTTTATGCACTGTGAGGAATACAACGTGATACCTAGATTTCACATAAACTGAGAACCGATTTACCTGAAAATTGCAAATCGTTGCAATACAAATGTTGACGAAACGAAGGCCGAAAATGTGATATATGCTCTCTGAGCCACGCTTTATTTTAAGTATATTAATATAATAAAAGTCTTTTCCCTTTCTTCCCTATATCTTTCTAAGTAAGCTAAATAATATATAATTTCATTTTTTCATTTCTTTTTTCTTTTTCGTTTTTTTTTTCATTTTTCATTTTTTTTTTTAATAAAAGGGCGGGAAATCGAATAAGTACAATAAGTCAAGTAATATGGTAAACTACCACAGTTTGTGCCAGAAGCGGGTGTGCATCACATTTTCGGCCTTCGTTTCGTCAATATTTGTATTTGTTGTCGTACAGTAGCGGACAAAACTGGTGCACAAAAATGAAAATCAGTATTGCATCTCCGCCATATGTCTGCGAGTTTTGTGACATATACCGTCTGAAATGCAGTCTAAAATATACATTATGATATGTAAACGGGAATTGTGTCGGACATCCCGCAGGCATAAGGTCATTTTTAGTGATTTTTTGAATATTTCAATTTTCGCCAAAAATATAGTACTTGTCTAACCTTCCTTCAATTTTCCTCATATCTCTCTCGTCTGCTTTCAGATTTCACAGTATATTAGTGAGCTTTAGTAGCTCTTGAAAAATACATAAACCCATGCTTATTTTGTATTTCCCATTGAATTCCCCCTTTTGTTTTTACCCTATTCACTATGACAAAGTACTTGCCTTATATGCTTAAGAAAATAAGCAACTGTAAAAGCGAAGCTCTGAGATTTCGAATACACTTAGTTCGTACGGCAGCAGATCTTTTTAGGGCAGCAAGAATCTCCAAATGGACAATCAACAGGATAAGAAAGGAAGAAAAGAACATCAAGGCTTGTGACCGTGGTAGTCGACCGGTCGTAGTCAGCAAAATAACTAATGCAATCATCCGCCTAAACTTTCGACAAGGATCTTTACACACAGCTTCTGATGCTCAGCTCTTTTTGAGATCCTTTGGATACAGTATTAGCAAACTGTCAGTCAGAAGGCACTGTAGGAAGCTAGATTTTGAGTCTGGAACTAAGGAATCGAAGATTTTCATTAGCTGTATAAGCCAGAAAAAGCGATGAAAGTGATATCACGACAAACCATCGTATACTATAGAAGGCTGGAAGCCCATCGTATTTAGCAATGAAAAAAACATGAAGGTTATGAGTGCAGATAGTATACACTAATATTGAAAGCAAGTCGAGCAACCTTAGCGATCTTTTTACGGTGATCAAACAATGAAGAATGTTGGTTGCTCTGTTACATTTTAAGGCTGTATTAGATATTGAGGACCAGGATATTTGTGTCAAGTATACGATGCTGTAATAAAGTCATAGATATACACATGTATTTCGCCTACTACATACCACAAAAGCCAAGGGTGTAGTGGTCTAAAATATCGTAATCTCTCGTTTCAGCATGACAATGACACAAAGCACAAGTTAAGGCAAGCCACAAGCTCAATATTTGATAGCAGCGCTTCTGTGCTAAAGGGTTAGTTACCACTAATCCCGGCTTAAGCCTTCTTAAGCATGTCCGGTGGCAATTGAAGGCAAAGCTATGACGATACGGCACTAGACCAAAAAGGGTAGATTATCTTTGGAAAAGAGCAGTTAAAGGAT